>NW_028281110.1:875000-1117500 GCF_059751285.1 Brachycentrus maculatus
ACGATCTATTCAAAATCTACCAACCTCTCTTATCTTCTTGTAATTATTAATAGCTCTTAGAAACATAGTTTCATTATTTAATCTTTCATTATGTAAATTAAATAGCTTCATTGCGTAATACTCAAAGTTCCTTTTACCAAATGTGATATATGTTTGGTTTTATTAATGTGTTTCTGTGATTTTGATCATGTGGTTCTTAAAATATTTTCAAATTGTGTGTATTAGTGATTTGTATGTAAATTTTCTTCTGATTTATGTGAGTAATTTTTAAATTTATATGTTAGAGTTATTTAATAGTAAAATTGTTTGAATATCATGAGTTATTATTATTTTTTCAATAGTTTAGCGATTTGTTGCAAATTTTTTCTATCGAAGTCTGTCTTGGAAGTTTATATATTTTTTTTAAATGATGAATTTGTATGCAATATTTAATCGTGTGTCACCCATTTAATCATCCCATGTTGTTTTATGCTAATTAAGATAAATATAAATAAAATATTCTTATTTCACTGCTTGAATTATTGCTGTTAGAGCTTAATGTAAGGCCAGGATTACACAAATGTGTTAGGATTTGACATGAATTGTATTTACAGTAATAATCCGAGATACGCCACCCGAGTTATACTACCTCACATTTACGGGATTTACTCATTTCCTTTCTCCTTATCTCTTACTGGAACATGTGGTTAGATAAGTTTTTTTGCAAAATGCCAGAATTAACACTTTATCTGTATTAATTTAATAAATTTCTGTGGTAATATTAAAGCTCCTTGAAAATCCCTTTGGCCATCACAAATTGAAACCATTAAAAAATCTAATTAGTATTGAAGAACAATTCACAATAATACAATTATTAAATCGTGATTTTAAATGAAGAAAACCTTTGTTAATATTCAAAGTATTATTTTTTGACATCTCATCAAAGATGAAGAAGAATAAGGAAGTCTGGGCATTTACGGGGCTGACGACCGTCATAGGCTGGTTTAAGTGATCACTTTACACACGTGTAACATTCACCAATTCTACCCATTCTTGACAACCACACTACTCAAATTCTTGGAAGTTCTATATATATGAACCAATTTAAAAACCTTGTTCTTGAATCACTAGAACTTCACTAGAGACATCTATTGGTGATATGTAAAGAAGCTTTTTTATTAAGCAGAAACTCTTATATTAGTATGTGAGATCCGAATCCTGGATTATAATCACACACATGAGAAACGCCAGAAAATACCATTTTCATTTTTATTATTAAGCTTATAATCTGACCAGATAATTTATTTACAACATTTTGAGTGTGTCCAAATACTTGTTCACAAAATCTGGATTATCTCCGATTACAGGAGTTATTTTCATATAATTTTTTGACATCTCATCAAAGATGAAGAAGAATATGGAAGTGATTATAATCCAGGATTCGGATCTCACATACTAATATAAGAGTTTCTGCTTCATAAAAAAGCTTCTTTACATCTCACCAATAGATGTCTCTAGTGAAGTTCTAGTGATTCAAGAACAAGGTTTCTAAATTGGTTCATATATATAGAACTTCCAAGAATTTGAGTAGTGTGGTTGTCAATAATGGGTAGAATTGGTGAATGTTACACGTGTGTAAAGTGATCACTTAAACCAGCCTATGACGGTCGTCAGCCCCGTAAATGCCCAGACTTCCATATTCTTCTTCATCTTTGATGAGATGTCAAAAAATAATATGAAAATAACTCCTGTAATTGGAGATAATCCAGATTTTGTGAACAAGTATTTGGACACACCCAAAATGTTGTTAATATTCAAAGTAATGAAAAATTATTCATAAATATAAATATTTTTTTGCATATCAAAAGCATTGTTAAATTTATATTATTATTTTGTTATATTAAGTTCGTTTACTATGAGTAACAATAAGTTGTTGAGATATTTCCTAGAAACTGCATAGAAACGAAAAAAAAGATGAGAAAGATGCACAGTAGGTATGTATTACTATCTATAAAAACACAACCTGTATTTAAAATGACAAAAAAGTGTTAAAAGTTATTCATTTATCAAAAGAAAGATAGATAAGATTAAAAAAATATTTTCAAAATACCTGTACCCCGGAGAAAGGCGTTTTTTCGTAGTTCAATGCGAATATTATACATACCGTTGTTATTATTTTTAATGAAAGTGATACTGGAAGGTTACAAAGGAAAAAGTATTTTCTTTTCTTGAAATATGTTATTTCCCCATGGATGCCTTCAGATAAATGGTGCAAGCAGGTCTGTTAATATTAACGTTGGATTTTGCTATGGAGCATCTGAGATAGTAAATAATATAAGAATATATTCGTATTTGCACAACCATTATGTGAGAACCAAAAGTAACATATTAATTTTTCCAGAATCCTTAACACTTTGTTATCTGAATTGATTTCATAGAGAAAAAAAGATTATTTGCAAATTTTGTTTTATTTTCTTTTTAAAATATCTTTATAAATCGACATTTAATGCAACAATAATTCAGAAAGTGTTATTTATACTTAAATTAAGGTTTTTGTTAGTAATGTAAAATGATTTATGGATTTATACTAATATAAATCATATATAATATAGTTATTTTTTACGAAGATAATACCATTTGTTCTCCTTCTGATGATCTTCAGCACTCAATAGTGTATAGGGCACTGTGTTAAATCGACGTGATCAGTTATTTTATTATTATTTTTTAAATTAAAATTCTTACTTAGTATATACCATTATTTCTTAAAATCTACTGTGACGCGTGTTTTGATGCATTCCGCATAATTTTCAAACACCATAATTGACAGTAGATTTTAAGAAATAGTCGTATTTACTAAGCAATTTTTTTATTATTAAAAATGAATAGGTTTTACCACAAAGTGACTGCCGAATCAATTAATGAAATCTTATTAATCATTGCTTATGTTACTAGTTTGTTCAGAGCAATATAAAAAATAAATTGGTTTTATATTGATATTTGTGGGAATCGAACCCAAAACATTCAGCGTGGTAGACAAATGCGCCAACTACTGCACGTAGATGAGCATGTTTACCTTATGATATTTAAAAAGTAAAACTGGTTTCAGTTATCAGGAGCGCAGAAAGTAGACGGTTGGCAATTGAGGTTTGTTTGTTTTTAAGTGGCAATTTAAGGAAATAATCAAATAATCATATTTTTCAAATGCAGACATGTAAATTAAATTACACAAAATACCTACTTTAGGCGGAAATGAATCGAATACTTGATCTTCATGTAAAAAGACACGGGATGTCATAGGGATAATTTGTGAAGTGAAATGGGAAAACATGGTTCAATATATCATATCATAAAGTACTGCTCCAATATCGCCTACTTGTTGAGTTTATTCATGAAAGAAATTTGACCTGCGAATGGATACTTGAACCTACCTTACCCACAATATACATTCTTTTTTATTACATTATACAATATAATAAAGTTATGAGACAGTGACCCACTCTTACAAGAGTTAATATCCTATACGTATGAAAATCCGAAAATTCTTTTTAATTTACTTTAAACAGAACCAAAAGTAAATAACTAAAGATGTTTTATGAACATACCTTGGATTCAAGTTGAAAACAAATTAAATTAAACAGATTACTTGGTTTGTGTTACTAGACATTAAGCGTAAAAGTGTTCCAAGTATTGAATTACAACATTTATCTCTCAACCACTTTTAAGTATTCCTCGTACTCTAATACTAAAACTGTATCTTAAAGTTTAAAGTAGACGAGAGCTTAATTTCTAAAAGACATCAACAGACCTGAATTCGTTTTTTTGGAAGGGAATATAGAAGTCTGTAAATTAACATGGTTTAAACCTGTCATTGCTATATAGTATACCAATGAGAAAATAAAATCAAACTGATCATTTAATTTGGTTATTTCTTTGTTTAATTAATCACTTCAAATCAATAATTTAATGGATATCTCAACATAAATGTAGAAGTCCATTAAGATGAGAATATGGAAGTCTGGGCATTTACAGGGTTTACAACTTGTATAGATTAACCAATTACTTTATATCAATATTAATATTGATAAATCAACATAAATGAAAAAGTTTTCTGAAATGGGAAAATGAAAATTGAGGCATTTACAGGGTTTAAAACGCGTTATGGCCTGGTTTAAGTGATGAATTTACTGTATTTTTTATGGACATCTGAATACATAAAAGAAGTCAATTGGCGTGAGAATATGGAAGTTTGGGTATATACAGAGCTTACGGTCTGTCACTTGCAAGTTCATTTACTTTGTAAATATTACCATTCTACCCATGAAATTTTGTAAGTCATACATGTATGATCATTCTCATGACGTTCCATTATTGAGTTCACAACAGTCATCCATGATTGGATTTGGAAAGCTTTTATTTAGTACAGACCCTTTTATATGCATGCCAGATCTGAGGCAGGATTATTTTACATTCCGAGAAACGCCTGAAAACTTGATTTTATTTTTTTTATGCAGCTTGTACTTTAAACAGTTATTTTATTCACATCATTTTGAGTGTTACCAAATACCTGTTCATAAATCTGGATTTATCCAGCAATGAGTTATTTTACGTTTTTGACATCTCAATGTAGATGAAGAAGAATGTAGAAGTCTTTACATGGCTTAAGACCTGTCATAGGTTGACACCACTATACGTACGTGTAATATTCACCATTCTTGCGCCATCTGTTTAATAATCCGTGATGCGAGACAAATGAAACCTTAAGTAATATTTTCCAAAATTACTATCCATATCGAAAACTTGACATGATATACTATACATAAAATAAACCGACAAGTATGTAGTTAAGTAAATGATATTGACCCAAGTAATGCCATGGCAACAGTATTCCGAAATTTCCCCTCAGTAAACTGACTTGATAAGTAAGTTCATGGGCGTTATTAGCTTTTCTGCTGATCTCCCTAGTTCACACAGTCCATCTCGCAGATCATTAATTCCGGCCGACTTATTCTCATACATCCCCCGTCTCTACCGTGTGAAGTTACCGAGTATCTGATTTTGTCGTTTCGCAAAACATTTTCTTACACGTTGTAAAATCTAGTTACATACGTGTGACCCTTTTATACAAGTAACATATTTGAGGGTGTTGAAAAATTCCACGTGGCGTAATGAAATGAAGAAAAAAAACTTAACGTATGTCGTAGGAAGAGAGGAATTGAGGATAAATATTTTATTATTAATTTGGCATTTCATTTGAAGTACTCCATAATTTAAATATTTACTATTTATTTATATATATAATTTATTATTTATTATATGTATGGTCCGGGAATTTACGGGGCTTACGACCGTCACAGTATGGTTTAAGTGATCAATTAATATACGTGATACAATTCACCAATTCTACCTATGATTGATAAACATATTACTCAAATTCTTGGAACTTCTACATATATTGATCAAACTAAAAACATAGTCGTAGATTTCACTAAAGACATCCTACCACAGGTATTACTTGTCACATGGCTCACTCTTTTCAACAACGTCAAATATCAAAAATCGTCAACTTTCAGTTGTGTATGTTTTCGGAATGCCCAGAAAATGTACTATATCCTTGCAAAAGCGGCATATTTTTAACTTAATATTTATCCGCTACAGGGTAGAAAGTGTTGTCTTTGCATTTTAAAGAAAAGAAAATGTTGAATTATTTTTTTAAATGTACTAAATATTTTTTAAATGGAGAAAACACATTCAGGTTTTACCAACAAATATCTGATGCATAATAAAAAGTTCAATAAATGACTTGATGTTTATTTTTAATACATTGTATTATGTTTTTAAATTTTAAAAACGATCTCCTGAAAAATCAAGTTTTTTGATATACCATATGACGATGTTCAAAGGTGTGAGCGACATAAGAAAAACGCGCGTATTCCATGTACATATTTGCAATTTTTATTGATTATAATAATTGCAATTTCAGTTTTCATAATATTGTCTATTATTATATATATTTATATGTTTTACCTTCCAAATTGTATTTGTATGCTGCAGAAAGACTTTGGTGTATTTTGTTGTTGTAATTAATATATTCAGCTTCGATTGGCGTGCGAGTATACGAGCCCACAGAATTAATCAAGTCAAGTTTGCCTGTCCTAAATACCATCACAGATACGGTAGCGTACTCACAACTACATCGGACCCGATGGATTATATGAAGATAGGATATCCCAAGCCACGGTTCCATCGCTCAGTTTATCATGGGAACGATGTCTGGGTGGTTAATTAAAACCGTGAAGATACGTATTTGGATGTAATCATGGGAAATGAAATATTGAAAAATCTATATCGTTCGTTACCATAAGATGAAGAATTGACACTTATTTTTTCTAAACATAAGAATTAAAAATATTAAGAAAATCCATCAGATCAATCAGAACCTAAAATCTGGCGGTGTCAAAAGTCTGCGTAATCGGAGGGCATGTATGACTAGATGTATGGATGTGAAGGAGGTGAGGAGTATATGTCAGGACAGAAGAGTGTGGCGTTCCATCCTCTCTACCTACCCCTGCGGGGAAACGGCGTGATGGTAGAAGTAGTAGTAAGAAAATCAGTGAATATTAATAGCGCTTTAGTTTGTTTATTAAAAGCATTGATAACATTATGGTGTGGATATGAAACCTTCTCCTTATGATCCATTGTTTACTTTGTGTAATACCACCTTTATAATGAAAGTGGTATTACACAAAGTAAACAATGGACAGGAATCCGCCTCCGTAGTGTAATGGTCAGCACGCTCGGCTACCGTTCTGGAGGTCCCGATTTCGATTCTAGGGGGGGTCATATAAATATAAGTGATTTTTTGACTGTAATATTTATTCAATATTACCCTGGACTGGTAACTGAAGCGGAGGGCTGATCCCCTTTCCTTCATGTGTAAATGATCAAGATAACACTGCGTTTATATGATGCAGTGCCCTATGCACCATTGGGGTGAGGATAAGGGTTTAATTATTTTTTTTATTATTAAACAATGGATGATAAGGGTGTTTTATAAATAGCGATATATTTTTTTTTACATTTGTATAATACCACTTATTTGGTTTTATTTCATTACACATGACTAGTTGGTGGGGTAATAACTAGAGGGAGGGGGGTTAATGGGCGAAAATTATTTGTAATGGGAACAAAGATAACGATGGTGATGTTTTTTGGAAAAGCAAATTATGTTTTATCACATTAAATATGTATTTCTAAATTTTCTAAATTGTTCATGATTTGACTTTTATATGTAACTGAGTGCAATAACTAAAGTGTATGTGAGTCAAATATCATCGATATCTTTTTCGTATTCAATACATCGTTTATTTAATATGTATTATATTTTTCAAACTAAACTAATCGTACAAAATGTGTTTATGTATTTTTACGGGCTTATTCATAAGAAGCAATGTTTTCTGACCAACAATAATCAATGTTTTAAGCTTATACAGCAAAATTATAGGGCAGATAGTATTTGTACAAGTTTAAACAAAAAAAAATCGGTTTATTGCAGTGTGAATATACAAATTATTACAAAATTAAATATGAATAAAACTATAAATTGATGAAAACAAAGAAGGCAAACACAGTAAGACAAAGTGAAGGGAAAAAAAGTGAGAGGAACGAAGGAAAGATGAAAAGATGGACAATTTGGGTTCCAAGAACAGATCGTTTGTAATATGAAGTTTTACAAGATGTTAGATTAACGTGAAAAACTTATTCAACAATATTTGAACGCACAAATAACAATGGAGATTTACATCTTAATCGTGAGCTATAAATATATTTGATTGAAATTCCAGAATAAGGGATTATCTCAATAACTTTACTGAAATACAGAATCAATTATAAAATCTCACGATATGATTGTGAACGTTTTATATATATATATATATATATATATATATATATATATATATATATATATATATATATATATATATATATATATATATATATATATATATATATATATATATATATATATATACAGTGGGTGGCCATATTATTAGGGACACTTCGAATTTCCTGTAATTTTCATTATTAAATGAATTTAATGAGCAAATAATTTGGTTTTTTGAATATTTTTTTATTGATTGGGGTGCTTTATTTAGAATTTAGAAACTTTATTATCAAGGATTTAATAATACCAATTTATTTTTATCAGAATAAGTGATTATTCAACAATTTCGAAAAAATCTTAATTTTTAGTAATAACACCCTTTGCTGCGATTACAACCTCCAAACATCAGGGCATACTCTTTAATGCAGATTTTTGCATTGTGCCAGAGATTAGGGTTATTATGCCATACTCTGATAAGAGTTTCTATCATTTGCCGCTTAGTGGTGATGACTTCTTTAGCAATCTCACGTTTCGTTAGTTCCCAAAGGTCTTCAATGGGGTTCATATCCAGCTAATTCCCCGGGTAAGGCAAAACACAGAGGTTTTTTTCAGCCAGGAATGTGATAACACTCCTGGCTTTATGACACAATACCGAGTCATGCATTAACACATACTTTTCATCGCCAGGGAACCATTCTTGAGCCTCGGCTGGAGTCGACTTTTCAGTACTCGCCGGTACTATTCTTGCCTCATGGTCCCTCCCATGATAAAGAGGCATCCCATACCCTTAAATGAGATTACGGACCACAACATTATGCTAACAGGGTATTTTTAACCATCTCCACAAGGCAGTCTGGGTGGAATTTTTCTCCTGGGCTACGTCGGAAAAATGAAGTTTTTCCCACCAAAATTTTTAATGTTGACTCGTCCAAGAAGCAGACCTGTAATGTATTACCATACTTGCAAAAATACATATATTTTTTATCTTCTTAATTTATTATACAAATACAAGCCATAAATATTCGAACCTAGTCTGAAACAGTTACATTCCGGTGTTCTTTGGCCCATAGGAGTCGTTTTTTCTTCATGCCTCAGTCAGGCGTAGTTTTTTGGTTGGACGTCGACCCATTAGATTTACTTCAACTAACCGTCTCTGAACTGTCCTTTTGGATACGTTGATTCCTTCATCGTTTATCAACAGAAATTAACAACAATTAGACAGTCAACAGACTTTTTACGATTTTGGAAATAGATGTCCCTGATTTTATGGGCACCACGTGGAGTTGTGATGCTTTTTCTGCCTTTTTTTCCGACGCGGGCTGATTCTAGACGCATGTTTTTATCAATTTTTCTTTGAATCTGATGGACTCCTGACTTCGAAACATCTGTAAGTGCTGCTATTTTTCTCTGGGAATATGTGGAATGAAGTAGTAAGGTTATAACTTCCCTATATTTTCTCGGAGATATGTTTGAAGACTTGCCCATACTTAAATTGAGAATATTATGGTTCAGTTCAAACTAAATTGAATTTTATTTAAAAATTCATTGAAATTAACTTATTGAATTAGCAAAACTAATAAATTATTAAACAACACTTACGTTTTTATAGTCTTGAACTCAAAAAACTTACAGAAAAATGGTTTAAAAAAATATTAACTGAGCTCACACCAATATCATTTTTCACTAATCAACATCCAAATGAAAAAAAACTTACTTTTTTGATATTTCACAGTATTGATACATCTTCAAAACAATAATTATGATACCAGCAACAAAAATGCATAAGAAAAAAATAATTAAAACTTATTGATTTGACCAAAAAATTCATTTAAACTTGAAAATTACAAAAAATTACAAGTGTCCCTAATAATTTGGCCACCCACTGTATATATATATATATATATATATATATATATATATATATATATATATATATATATATATATATATATATATATATATATATAAATATATATATTTACAAACGTTTGTTTTTGTCCGCCTCCGTAGTGGTCAGCAAGCTCGGCTACCGTTCTGGAGGATCCGGGTTCGATTCCCAGGGGGGGTAAAATAAATATGAGTGATTTTTTCATTGTAATATTTATTCAATATTACCCTGAACTGGTACCTGAAGTGGAGGGCTGATCACCTTTCCTTCATGTGTAAACGATCAAGATAACACTGCGTTTATATGACGCAGTGCTCTATGCACCATTGGGGTGCGGATAAGGGTTTCATTTTATTTTATTATTGTATATACAACATATATCAATGTAACTGAGGCCTTCCATTTGTGAAAAATTCAATTTTTTCCCAACTGTTGAGTTTACATTGCCATCGCCATACAATTTAATTATGATTAAACATCTCATTATTTTGGATTACCATATATCTATCGAGTTGGTGGTAAAGACACGTGTAGTATTTTCAATTTAGTTTTTTTTTCTAATCAATAATTACTTAAGGACTTAAAAGCTTTCTTCATAAAGCTACTTATGTAATTAATGCTTTAGTCGAAGATGTGATATTTTAATAATAAATAACGTTGTAATCACCTGACGCAAGGAAGTTATCCAGATTCGTATTAGATGGTATATTCTGGAATCGTAGCAAAACCGCAACATAATCCCTTAAATGTACACCCAGATCTCGTATTCTTAGTCCATGAAATACAGTTTCAGGATTTCAGTCGAAGTAAAGGTTTTCCACTATTTGGATACCGTAATATTAACAATTTGGATCCTCATAAAATATACGATACGATACGAGAACAAACGTTTGTGAATAGCAAGCTTCCAGTGAACCTCGGTTACTGGAAACAATAATTAACATATACAGCTTTAAGACAACAAGAGCCGTTTTCAATAAAGTAGACGGATTAAACATTAACTTATCTAAGCTGATCTTGAAATAACAAACCAAAATCTAATACGGTTCGTGGTCAGTACAACGGGCGTGACTTTGGAAAGTATCCCAGAAATTAATACTTATACTAATTTTGTATAAATATATAAAAATAGATATACAAAATACGGATGTAAACTTAGATATGAACAATATTTATAGGCGTATTTATATATGCATTTCATCATATTTAAATTAATTAATTGTTTTTTTGTTTAAGTTTTGTACCGACATTTTACATATATATATTATTATCCACATTTATTTTATTTCTGTTGTGACAGGGTTTCGTTTATCATATGAATGTAACTTTAATAGTTCTGTGCTTGAGGTACTAGTCAGGGGTTATATTAAAAAATATTATTTTCGATAAAAAAATAATATTTTAACCCTCAGGGAATTGAACCCGGGATCTCTGTACGCTAGAAGTATTAATAATAATAATAATAAAACCCTTATCCGCACCCCAATGGTGCATAGGGCACTGTGTCATATAAACGCAGTGTTATCTTGATCGTTTACACAGGAAAGGTGATCAGCCCTCCGCTTCTGGTACCAGTCCATGGTAATATTGAATAAATATTACAGTGAAAAAATCACATATTTAATTTACCCCCCTTGGGAATCGAACCCGGGACCTCCAGAACGGTAGCTGAGCGGGCTGACCATTACACTACGGAGGCGGATGCTAGGAGTATTAATATATGATATTTAACGCGTAACTTATATGAACATTTCAAAAATGCCCACTTTTAAAATGTGACTGAAAGGGTAAAATAATTATTTAATTTATAATCTTCCTTTGCTTTTCGGAGTTTGTACCTTTTGAAATAATTTTTTTTTTTTTATTTAGTTAAGATTTTGATACAATTCAAACGGTAGAGAATTTCAAATGGGTGAAATGCAACAAATGAAGAATAAAATACATAGAAATAATACAAAAAAAATAATTTACAGAAATAAAAAAAAAAGACAATAACATGTAATGAAAACGGTTATCATATTATCTATTAACTTAAGTTATAATTGTGATTATTGGAGTAAATTTTATATATTTATATTTCTTTACAGAAAAGATAAATTTATGTTTTGAAAACTTGAGTTTACATCAAAAATATATGTAAAATTTAAGGAAAATAACAAAAAAAATGCAAACGCAACGATGCAATTTGAAATAAAAAATAAAATGCTTTTATAAGACAATGATTACGAGAAAAGATCAGATGTTCCATTTTGAATTTGAGTACAATTGTGCAAAAATTATTGAAAACAAAATAATAAAACTGGAATTCTTTGAAAGACGAAAAGACCGTAAATATTTGCCAACACGGAACGTAATGTGTCTTGGTGTACTAAACTTCATTGGAGCATATAAATTTGCATCGTCGGCAAAGACGCTGAGCTTTCACGGCGCAAAGTCGCGAATTTTCAGCGTCGTAATATTGTTAGCTTTTCAATATTCAGGAGGTATGCAAGCGCGAGCATATCAGATACCCGTTGTTGCCGTTTTGGTAGCTGTAAAATATCACGGGGAAATACAAAATGTCAATCCGTCTTAGGGTGGTTGATCCCCAGTAACAACACCTTGTTCATCAGGGCGTGCACGAGAAATATTCGTGTGATTTTACCAAATACCGAAAAATATTTTTTTCATCGTGGATTTTTACAAGATCTTCTTCTTCTTCTATCTTTCCCTACCCGCACCTTAATGGTGCATAGGACACTGCATCGTATAGAAGCAGTCTTATCATTAAATAACATGATAAAACTAGATTTCCTCTACTTGGGAGTTATTAGCACATTTTCATATCTCAACATGGATGACGAATAATATGGAATTCTGGGTATTTACAGGGCTTACGACCAAACAAACAACACATAGTTTATCAGAGCGTGCATGAAAAATATAAGTGTGATTATGCCGGAACTTTACGGAACACTGATGTGAAAAAAAATAGATTTACATTAAATAAAATGATAATATTGGGTTTTCGCCACTCATGAGCTATTTGCAAATTTTGTCATCTCAACATAAATGAAGAAGAATTTGGAAGTCTGTGTATTCACAGGGTTTGCGAACTGTCCAAGGCTGCTTAAGTGATCATTTTAAACGTGTGCAACATTGACAATACTGTTACATTCTACCCATGATACATGAGGAGTGTTTTTTTAAGGATGTATAGACGTAAAAAAATATAAATTTGATTGTAATGAATTTTTCAATGATTTCTCGATAATTTTAAACACAATGATTAATTTTTGAAGCACCATCGGTTGAAAAATATTGTTTGATATAAAAATAGGTTTCATAAAACATTTATGTTTAAAATATAGTTAAAATTATTATAATATAGAAAAACATACATCTTGAGAAATAATATTTTCTAATCATAAGTCATTTTGTATTAGATATGTCTTAAATTTTTCAACCTCATTCTCATTTTGTCCGCCTCCATAGTGTAATGGTCAGCACACTCGGCTACTGTTCTGGAGGTCCCGGGTTCGATTCCCAAGGGGGGTAAAATAAATATAAGTGATTTTTTCACTGTCATATTTATTCAATATTACCCTGGACTGGTACCTGAAGCGGAGGGCTGATCACCTTTCTTTCATGTGTAAACCATCAAGATAACACTGCGTTTATATGACGCAGTGTCCTATGCACCATTGGGGTGCGGATAAGGGTTTTAATATTATTATATGTCTTAAATCGATAAAATCAATATCTTATTTCATATGACTGTATAACGCCTTTTTGAAATTAATACTTTAATTTAAAGATACTACCTGAGGACGAATAATCTATGTTTTTAATTTAAAACACCGCTTAATATCCTAACTTTCAAAGACAGGGTCCACTTTTCGATTCATCTTATATTATTATGCAGAACTGTATTCGGGTCACGACCGACCACTTTCGTTCTCAATCCACTCAACCCACAAACTTGTGCTTCCAATCCCATCCCCCGGACTTCATCCCCTAAACTTCAGGTTCACAAGGGAGAAAAAGTCAACTCGCAGCGGATGCAAAATTTATGTAAACGCTTAACAGTATTGTCAAGGCATTTGTTTTTTGTTTTTTTACAAATCTTCTCAATTCGAATTGATCTGAAAGGTGCGAAAAACAAGATTGCTTTTCTTTTTACAAAGTGAGACCAAGAAAGAAGTGTAAAGTTACATTCTCCTTATTTAAAATACGAGAATGTTTCAACACAAATGAACAAGCATAAGTAAAATCTGACTTCTTGTCTAAAATATTTTGTGCATATTTTGTCTCCATATTAGAACTACAGAGCATTTTAAAACATTATTTAAATTAAATATTTATAGGCACTGATTTATTATTTAATTATAGCGAATTTATATTTTTTTCGAAATAAGTACGAGCATATGGGTTTGAAAAGAAAAAAGTTCATAAAAGGCGAGAAGTCAAAAAAAAATATTCAAAAATATTTTTTTAATACGTTATCTAAAAATAAACGATTTTTTATGTTTTACAAAAAAAAAACTAGTGCGCAAACAGCAGGTGTGGCTCCTCTTGCAGAAGCCATCAGGGCATTTCAGTATATGATTAGATTTATAGAGCCATATATGAATTTAGAGATTCCAAGAATTTGAGTAGTGTGGTTGTCAATCATGGGTAGAATTGGTATTACACGCATGTAAAGCGATCACTTAAACCAGCCTCTGATAAATGTAAGCATCGTAAATGCCCAGACTTCCATATTCTTCTTCATCTATATGCAAATATATATATATATATATATATATATATATATATATATATATATATATATATATATATATATATATATTTATATATATATATATATATATATATATATATTTATATATATATATATATATATATATATATATATATATATATATATATATATATATATAAATATATATATATAAATATATATATATATATATATATATATATATATATATATATATATATATATATATATATATATATATATATATATATATATATATATATATATATATATATATATATATATATATATATATATATATATATATATATATATATATATATATATATATATATATATATATACATATATATATATATATATATATATATATATATATATATATATATATATATATATATATATATATATATATATATATATTTATATAATAATAAATAAAAACCCTTATCCGCACCCCAATGGTGCATAGGGCACTGCGTCATATAAACGCAATGTTATCTTGATCGTTTACACATGAAGGAAAGGTGATCAGCCCTCCGCTTCAGGTACCAGTCCAGGGTAATATTGAATAAATATGACAGTGAAAAAATCACTTATATTTATTTTACCCCCCTTGGGAATCGAACCCGGGACCTCCAGAACGGTAGCCGAGCGTGCTGACCATTACATTACGGAGGCGGAAATCAATCATTTATTTGGCACCTAAAAATAGAATAAAGAGAAATCTATATTTGTACATGTATGTAAATCCTGAAATTAGCATTCCTATCTGAAGGCAGTAAGAATTATTTAAATCCTCCCCTCTATATATTATAGAAGCACTTCTTGTGAATACATTGCACTTGTCAGCTATTAGAACTGAACCCAATTAGAGAATATGGGTCATATTATATTTCGCATTCATATAGTACAATACTATTTCCAAAATCCGTTATTCGAACTTCATTTGGTTAAGAATACAATTAGTTTTGTAACATTATCGTACTGAAGTTCATAAATAAAGGTCTCACTAGTTAAACATATTTTTACACCCCGAATTCAATACCTCAAAATTAAACTACATTTTTTCCTCTCATAACAATAAAGAATTGATGTTTTTGAGACGTAATTACACCCTTGAACACCAGTAAGGTTTTTTATTTCAAAATAACATTTCTGATTTGTTCAAGCTTAATTTTCTTTTTGATTTTTTAAAATCATTTATTTGATACCTAAAAATATAATAAAGAGAGCATTTTCAAGAATCGAAATTTCCCTTTTTTCTCATTTTTCTCAAAACACTCAGTAATATGAATGACCCACTGCATGATTTACTTCCGGATTAGCGAGTTGGCACAGTATATTCCGTTTATTTCATAATGTAAAGAAATCAAACCTTATACATTTCTTATTACAATAATGAATTATCACAATTTGTTTTACGTTTTATGAGTACTCAGATTATCAAATAAAATATGTATACAAGACAATATGATAAGTACACGTCTTTAAATTTATAAATATATTATTTAATATTTAATATTTTGATACACATAGGTCACAAGAGTTGATTAAAGTTGGTCACCCTTCTTAAATAAATACAGTTTTAACATTATTATTTTTGCAATGTATCTTATATTAATGTAAACTATATATTATCCTTGTCAATTTCTTACTGTACTGAACTGTGCTTATTTATGAAGTTAGTGTTTATTTTATTTTATTTTATGTTGAATATTTTGTAATTTGAAGTAAAATATTAAACTAACCAACTAACTAACTAGCACGCCGCAGGAGTAGGCAGAGAGAATCGAACGCCATGCCACTCTGTCTTTGCAAACATTTTTCGCCTCTTCCACATTCATGCATATCCTTGTACAAACAAGACGATTATTACGACTCCTGACCCGGCGTTATATATTTTATAATTATAAAGTCATATATTTATAAAGTTATATATTTTCTACAACGTAAATGAACGTCTCATCGCGGGTTCTGCTTAGTGAGGCGTTCATCAAAAATATAATAATAATTTGTTAAAAGAAATAAATAAATAAATAATGTAAAAATTGAAAATGTTTTTATAGTGTCAATGCTGATAAATTTCAAAAACATTTATTGTAATAAGGTAATTCAAAGATTTAACGAGCAACGGTTATATGTTGTAATAATATCGGCTACTTCGAAAGGGTCTTTTTATAAATACAATAAAAGCTACAGAAACCTTTCTAGTTTTTTTTACCACAATCACAACAACCCACAGACTTCATTTTACGCCACGTTATAACAATAAAACTGATATTGTCTAGCGTGAAGGCTGGATGAAAGGGTTTGGTCAATTTTTCTATATGTTGAAAAACCCAATACCATTTTTTTAACGTTAAATGAGATTCACCATTTTGTAGAAATAGAAAAGAAAATATAAGATTTCTGAAGTTATTTTGTGTTTAAAATAGACTGTTTATTTAGTGTTACTTTCAAAATAATTAACTAGATTGTTTTCAAATAAATAAAGAAATTGAAAGTCACTGTTCTAATAAACTATAATTTTTTAAAACATGACTAAGCATTATTTTCCTGGAAAAATGTTATTTTTTATCAGATGAATAATTTTTCTTTACGGAATATTTAATTAATTACTTTTTTCTAATCTCAAAACTAAAAGGTGTATCAAAAATCCATAATTTAACTTTTTCTACATGTGCCTTTGACAGGTCATAAGCTCTGTAAATATGCAGACTTACAATTCCTTCTTGATATATATGTAAAAGTAACTCCTAATTGGATACAATCCCAGATTTGTGAATAATTATTTGGTCACACTCAAAATAATGTGGTCGCAATAAAAGTTTAGTAAAAAAATTCAAATAATATTTTCAGGAGTCTCAAAGTATGTAAAATATTTCATTCATTAAATGAATAATTCATTCATTCAGTAGAAGATTTAATACATTTCATAAAGGTATAATTATAAAATGACCAAATTCAACCATAAATGGCGCCAAAGAAGCAGCATGTCCTAGAAGGTTTCAATTGAATACATGTGTATAAAGTGATAACTCAAACTAACCTACGAGAGTTTGTAAGTGGAGGCAAACCCAGAATATATGGACAAAGATATAGGCACACTCAAACGATTGTTAGTACATATATTTATTTATTTTTCAAAACATAATACAAATATAAGTAATTTATATAATATTTCCGATGAGTAATTTTTATTCCTCATTTTGGGACATGGGATTTAGGTTAACAAGACTGGAACACAAATAATAAAGTAACAAAAAAGATTTTTAAAATAAAAGCAAAACTAATACATGGCAAAATATAAAAACAATAAACAAGTATTGAACAGATGGCATAAGAAGCATATTTTAAAAAAATAACGAGAAAAACATAAGGTAAGAAGCATATTTGAAATAAACAAATGAGAAAAAAACATAAGGTGAAAACAAAATAAGAAAATATGACCAAATACTACATACTTATATATCTTGCCATTAATATATTTTAATATATTATTTTTATCTTTCCATATGCCCACCCTGAGAGGAAGGGGCGTGCCAGTGCCGTGCAGATGGAAGCAAGAGACTAGGACCAGTATAGAGCCATGAGAGACTTTGAAACACCAATCCACATTCTCTATAACTGTGATGCACTCGCTCGCAAACGAAGTCATATCCTTGGAGGACCACTACTAGACTCCGAGAAGGTGAACCTCTTACCGCCAAGACAAGTCGTTTCACGTAGGTCTTAGGAGTGAGCTATGATACAGAGGGAGGTCATAATAGACCTTATATGGTCGCAGTGACATAAGGGATGCAAGATCCCTAGACATAAGACCGGAAGAAGAATTTCAAAAATGTTTATGTAACTGTTGTGGTATATTAATTTATTTTCATGAATATCGAAGAGAGGAAAAAAATGAAATAATCTTTAACTCTTATCACTCTGTAGGCCAGACATTCTGGCCCGTATGATTTTAGTAGGCAGCTCCGTGGGCCACAATGTCTGGCCCGGCACAGGTATAAGTTTAATCACCGATTTCTCTATCACTCAAGTATTCTACCAAAAAATATTTCAGATAAATACAGTTAATCTTAATTAACATGGTCATACGGATTGCCAGAGTGTCCCAAAATTAGGGAACCAAAATATTTATTTCAATGGTAGAAAAACGTCGCTTTTTTGATCAGAGTAGCTGATCAGTTATTAGAAAAAATAGTTTTAAAAGAGTAAAAATGTCATTTATTTTTTCGTCCGATCACTTACTGATTTAACATAATGGGTATCAATTTAAACCACTAATAGATTCCGGGTTGAATTGATTCACGACAGTAACCAATCCATTAAATAATTGATAATATCCAATCAATTCCCCGCCAAATGTTTACACATCATCGACATATAATGCGGCCGACTGATCCGAACGTAGTTTGGCTAATAGTCTACTGGTAACTTGCCGAACGTATTAGCAGGCATTACGGATTGTAGACATCAAGGCGGTAATCGATTTGGTATCGATGTCTAATTAGAGTATTATAATCAGGCATTCCGATTCTGTATAATCTTGAAATTATAGTCATTATTGACACTTGTTTGACAGAATTACAATACATATCCCTCAAATATAACTAGAGGAATTTCACGATATTGACACTCAAGAAGGTATTTTGATTCATACAACACGTTTCTTGAAAATAAGTAAAACATTATATAAATTAACATTATTTATAAAATTTATTATTTCAGTCTCTAAATTATTCACTCTACGGATGAGATATCAATTTATAGGTGTTTCAACTTGATATGAAACATTTATTTTCTTCTTCTTCTTTCTCTTTATTTAGGACTATGTCCTGTCACTCTCCGGTCCTCTCCTGGGAGTTGGAAGACCAGCTATCTCTCCATCGCTTAGGTGTTCTTCCTTCCTTCAAATATGTATCGTTCCTCGTTATATGAAAGAATATGGAAGTCTGAGCATTCCAGAGATTTGGCTGGCATTTGGCTAGTTAAAGCGATTACTTTATACACTTGTGTAACGTTCACCATTCTGCATATTACTGAATATCCATATTGCATTAATTATTGAAACCTGTATATATGCAGTGGTCTCAGAGCCTTCCACATGTGGGTACGATTTTCGATTTGTTCCACATGGATAGCGACGATGAAAAAAATTAATAATTTTTTTCGACATCACAACTTAGATGAACGAGAATATGGAGGTTTAAATATTTACAGGGCTTATGACCTGGTTGGAAGTGATCACTTTATACAAGTGCAACGTTCACCATTCTACCCATGATTGACAACCACACTACTCAAGTTTTTGTTCTTAAACTCATATGTACAGCATCATGAGATTAATAATGTAATATCATGTCAAAAAAATAAAGAAAAAAACTTCTAAATGGAGAAAACCCAGATTTGTAAACAAGTATAAGTTCACACTCAAAATTTTGTACGAAATATAATAATTAAATTTTGACATTATTTAGCATTACACCAGAATTTTTTTCTTTCAATGATCATAAAAGTATTTTGGCACAAACATGTAAAAATAATACGACTTAATTTATGCTTTTATTTTTAAGCTTTACTTTGAATGACAAAACCATTGAATTAAAAAACATCTAAAGTATTGACTAAGCATTAAAATATGTTAAAAGACTTGAAAACACCTTCATCTTGTATTCATTGACTCAACTGGTATCGAAATGCTTCATAAGATCTTGATAACGCCCATACATACCGAGCTCTGATATTCGATATCGGATTAACTTATTCAATTTTATAAACAAAGTGAGCAAATTTGTTCAACTAGAGAGTGTTTTCGATTTCAAGAAAGTAAATCGGGTATGTTTACCGAGACAGAAAATTACAAAATGAAGCGAAAGCTTTCGGCTTATTTCATTCTAGGCTAAGATAGTAAAGTTAGTGCTTCAAATATAAATAATAAGATAATTATGCTACCATACATGAAATACGAGTATACCGAATTAAAAAAAAAAAAAAGAGGTTAATAGAAAGTTGTCATACTCTGTTTACTCCCCACCAATAACCTAGTTGTGTTATGGGTGGGGGGGTGACCGGTGCATGACAATTTTTTTTCTGTGTATATAATGTATATATAATGTCCGCCTCCGTAGAGTAATGGTCAGCACGCTCAGCTACCGTTCTGGAGGTCCCGGGTTCGATTCCCAAGGGGGGTAAAATAAATATGAAAAATAAGTGATTTTTTCACTGTTACACATATTAAATATTACTCTGGACTGGTACCTGAAGCGGAGGGCTGATCACCTTTCCTTCATGTGTAAACGATCAAGATAACACTGCGTTTATATAACGCAGTGCCCTATGCACCATTGGGGTGCGGATAGTGGTTATATTATTATTATTTATATAATGTATATGTATATGTATGTATATGTGTAGATGTAGGTATATTTATATATATATATATATATATATATATATATATATATATATATATATATATATATATATATATATATATATTTATATATATATATATATAAATATATATATATTCATATAAATATATATATATAAATATATATATATATATATATATATATATATATATATATATATATATATATATACATATATATATATATATATATATATATATATATATATATATATATAAATATATATGTATATATATATATATATATATATATATATATATATATATATATATATATATATATATATATATATATATATATATATATATATGTATTTATATTTATAAATATATTTTTTAACTTCTTATTTAGAAAAAAAAATCATTTAATCACCCTTATTAATTCCTCTCTTTCTTTCTGCTTCCTGTTAAATCTTAAACTATTTTTTGTTAATGTAATGTAATGTTTATTATTGTTAATGTAACTATGTTTTACAATTCCTGAATAAAAAAAAATGTTTAATGAAATTGAAAATTATTTATTGATTCGACATTAACTTTGTGGAATGACATGTTGATTATTAAAAAAAATAAATAAACACTTCTAAAATACCACGTAATGAGTTTTATTTCATTACACACGACTAGTTTTGAAAACTAGCCGACGTTTTCATCTACAGGTGAAAAGTAAAACTAACAGGCAAAAGATATTTAGGTACACATAGAGATTAGTAGGGTAATAAATAGGGGAAGGGGATTAAGGGAAGGGACTTTATTGTAATAAGAAACAAAGATAATAATAGTGACGTATTTTGAGACAGCATATTATTAATTAACGTTTTATCAGAATTTAAATTATTATGTTTTTCTTAATTTTCTTAATTGTTTCTGACTTCACCTTTATTTGTAACTGAGTGTAATGAGTCAAATGAGTGGTAAGTTTCTATTACGTGATTCGCAAATTCTAATACTATACTATTATTATTAATACTATACTATTGTTATTCTACTATTATACGAATAACAATTTAGGTGAGTTCTTGGAAACTCAAAATCAAAAATAAACATTTTTTAATATATTATTAGATTAAAACCTATATTTTTAGCTTTTCCACTTTATTTTTATATGACCAGCGACCGGGTTTCGTAGTTACCGACATCGTCAGACTAGTCTGATGATGTCTGTAAAGACGAAACCCGGTCGCTGTTCAAATAAAAATAAAGTGGAAAAGCTAAAAATATTGGTTTTAATCTAATAAGTCAATGGATAATATAAATCTATTTAAAATAAACATATTAGTTAGAAACGGTGTTTATGAAATTTCTTTTGGTGACTGCGATACAAAATATACTGGCCAAACGAGAAATCTAAAAATTAGAATCAGAGAGCTTCGCTGTGGACTTACTAGTAATTATTGTTCAGAATGTAGTAGGAGTTTAGAAAATTAGGGAAGTGTGGTTGTCAATCATGGGTTGAATGGTGAATGTTGCTCGTGTGTAAAGTGATCACTTAACTTAACTTTATGTCAGATCATCATAAATCCTGTAAATACCCATACTTCCATATTCTTCTCCATCTATGTTAAAATGTTCCTTCGATTCATTTATTTTTCTAAAAAAACTACGAAAAAAATTATATTTTATGATACAAGTAACTGGATAAATTCATTTCATATTGTTAAAACAATACTCTATCGCCTTTATTAAAACAAACTTTTCTTTTATCATATGAGTATTATTAAAGTAGTTTGGATCTGTTATGATCAATACAGATATAAAATAACTTGACTTGATTGATTCTGACCCAGGGAGGTAAGTACTAGAGGAGATAGTATTTTAAAAACTTTTGACATCTTTGGAGTAGCCTAAAATGGTAATTTCCCCAATAACAATATGCTGTACAAATAGCCTTCACGAGAGGCTTTAGTTTCGTTGTGTATTTATTTCCCTTCTGGCCTAACAATGCTAGAAAAAATTGGATCGTTAGGCATGAAACACAAATAAAATGAAACTTTCTTCAAGAGCTCATTATGCCAAAGATGATGGATTGTGTGTTTAGCGAGAAATATTATTTCTTTAGTCAACAGGAAAATGCTGTAACAAAGCGGTTCTGTGTATTAGCATTTGTGGGTTTCGTTTGTACAAACATAAATTTATATATATATATATATATATATATATATATATATATATATATATATATATATATATATATATATATATATATATATATATATATATATATATATATATATATATATATATATATATATAAATATATATATATATATATATTGTTTATAAACGCATTTTCTTATTATATTCTTAAATTTATTGTTTTTGTTTCATATTATGTTTATCATAAGAAATTCGTATCAAATACTGTTTGGTCGTGAAGGTAGTAGTTACTGCCGTAATTTTAAGCCTACACGTTTCATGTCTACCATTTATCGAGAAGAGAATCAGAAATACGCGGAAATACGATCTATAAAACCTATATAACCTATATATGTATATCCATAAAACTTTTATACGAAATTTCATCGAATCTATAAAACATAGATTTTCATCGTGACGTAATATTCAAGTACAATACGAACACCTACATACGTTGGGATCTGTCACACCTAGCTGTAAAAATATATATGGTTGGTATATATGGTGCTTGGAGTTTTATCTTTGAATCAACGATATTCAGATTTTGAATTGCATATTAACAATAATAATAATAAACCCCTTATCCGCACCCCAATGGTGCATAGGGCATTGTGTCATATAAACGCAGTGTTATCTTGATCGTTTACACATGAAGGAAAGGTGATCAGCCCTCCGCTTCAGGTACCAGTCCATGTTAATATTTAATAAGTATTACAGTGAGAAAATCACTTATTTTACCCCCCTTGGGAATCGAACCCGGGACCTCTAGAACGGTAGCCGAGCGTGCTGACCATTACACTACGGAGGCGGACTTAAGGTATCAGTTTAATACTTTTTATAAATACACAACATATATTTTGTTATTGAATTCCGTTACTTTCTAGGTTTTTGTTGTTGTTGTATTTTTAGCACAAACAGCCAAAGCTTTTGAATAAATAAAAACACCCTATAAAGATTATTTATATGTTAGTATAAACATATGTGTATGTATATTTGCATGCATATATTTAAATTAATTTATTCTCATTTAATTTTATTTTCTCAATGTACGTTACGTATTAAGTTTAATATTTTATAATCAAATAATGTAACTTAAAATCTTTCAGTGCGTTTCTTGAACAATTCATTTGATTAAAAAAGGAATTCGCAAAATACTTTAAGCACAATAGAAAATAAGAGTATTAATACCTTTTTCATTATTATTTATTCAAGGTGTTTCCGAGATAAATAATGTACAATGCTGTGAATTTACAAACTAGAAATTACAATGACTTTCTGTGCGGTTACTATTCGTATTATTTCAAACAATTAATTATATATTTTTTATCTAATATGGTTAAAAATGTATAATTTAATTCAAACGTATTCTGCTTCAAACGTATCTTAATATTAGTTACGCTGTTCTCTCCAATAAAGAGACTAAGCTCTTGTGCTTGGAGGGGACTTAAATTATTGTTTCTTGTGTTTTTTTTTTAAATTTATTAAAATGTATAAATGGCATTTATAATTTTATAATTTTAATATCTTCTTTTTCCTTTTTGTATCTATGTATAAGAAGGTTATTGAAATATTAATTTCCAAATTTTTGAAGTTCAGTTGTAATTGTTTGTATTTTGTTATTGTAAAGTCATTTTGGCATCTCGAAGACGAACTTTTCTTAAGATTCAAATATTTATCACTCCAAAATACTTATTCATATTTTATGGGATCAAGAGTTCAATTTATGAAAATTGTAAAATGTTTATATTCTTAATTTTTCTCTCTTTTTTGTGTGTACATTAGGTTAAAACCGTTGCATTTGAAAGGAACTCCGCTGACAAGACACACAAAGTGGCTTGGTGGGTCTCTGCAATTTTTTTAATACGTTTAAAATTGTCATTTAAATAAATGTACACAATTTATGTTAATGTTATAAAAAAGGATTTTCCCGAGTTTATTCGAATTATTTTTTCGTATTTAATTGTTTGATTTGATAATAACCTTAATTAATTCGCAGACAGGCGACAATTTGAGAAACATTATTACAAGACGAAATTTTGTTGACTTATGTTGAGTCCCGGTATTTGCATTATTTTCCATAGGTACCTACTTAAGCGAAATGGAAATGTCACTCCAATGAAAGCAGTGAATATTATGCAAACTGTGTTTTGTCCACATTTAACGGGGTGAGTGAGATCATCTTGCCACCCCCTATTCTAGGAAATGCGACGTGACAGGAAGTTGGAATTAATAATAAATGCTACATGAATATTATATATTGGTAGGTTGTAGTATTTTCTGGAATAACTCAGAATTATACCAGGTGGTTTGAATTAAATCAGGGTTGGAATCATGGGTTGAATATGGATTTAATAGAAAGAGAGTAAAATAACCAAATCAATTTTTGAAATAAGACTTAAGATTTATTATTAGATTAAAACCAATATTTTTAGCTTTTCCACTTTTTTATTTGACCAGCGACCGGGTTTCGTCGTTACCGACATCATCAGACTGGTGATGACAGTCTGATGATGTCGGTAACGACGAAACCCGGTCGCTGGTCAAATAAAAAAGTGGAAAAGCTAAAAATATTGGTTTTAATCTAATAATAAATTAAAAATGCAATTCCATCACGAAGTGTCAGTGGATAATATAAATCTATTAAGACTTAAGATTTTGAAAAAAGGGGGGTCATCGAAGGAAATCTTATTCAAATATTTCTCACCAATAGATGTCTCTAGTAAAGTTTAAACCAAGAATAAAGTGATCATTTAAACCAGCCTCTGAAAGGTTCTAACCTTTCAGAGGCAATAGTCTTTTTCATGTATGTTAAAATGTCATTCTAAAAATAACCCCTAATTGGACAAACTCAAATTTGTGAACAAAAATTTGGAGACCCTCAAAATATTATGTGAAAATATGACACAGCAGGATACTCTTTGCGTGCCAAAGACGTTTCAGGGAAAACTTATACCTTATTCAAGTTCGAACTCGCATTTTAAATATAGATAATGACTTCCCGTTATACATACATTTGAATTTTCCATAAGCATTATGAAGGGACGGGAACTCAAGACTTCCTTTTTACTTTGCGGATGTCGCACGTGACTTTGGCTGTGACTTCTCGCAGGAATAATGACTTGAGGCGACGACTATAAAACTCGCAGCACACGTCAGTTTTTGAATAAAAATCATATTCGGATTTACAAATGCATAAAATCAGGGTTAGGGTATTTACGAGGATGACGACCGTCATAGACTGGTTTAAATGATCACTTTACACAAGTGTAACATTCACCAATTCTACCCATTATTGACAACCACACTACTCAAATTCTTGGAAGCTCTATATATATTGTATATGAACCAAATTTCAAAACACTAATCTTGAATCACTGGAACCCCACCAGAGACATCTATTGGTGAGATGAAAAGAAGCTTTTTATTAGTTTATAAGGTACGAGTATATACATAAAAAACGCCAGAAAATATCATTTTCTTTTGTATTATTTTAGCTTTTCTTCATCTTTGATTAGAAGTAAAAAAATAATATAAAAATAACTGCTGTAATTACAGATAATCAAAATTTTAGAACAAGTATTGGACACATTAGAATGTTGTTAATAATAAGTGAATCTCAAAAAAAGTTTAGTTTATTTCGATTTTGCTTAAATTATTTATTAGAAAAACAGATATCAGTTCATTTTTCATTTGAACGTATATCTCATCTAGTACAATCTTTTTTTAATTTTCATCTTTTTGATATTTTTTTTTTCTGATAAAATATTTGTAGTTTATATTAGCACCTTTAATCTTATTTTATTTCTGACAATATCTATTGTATTTTTGCCAGTGCTCTTTACTATAACCTAAAATATAATGTATACCCACACATAGGCCATGCCTTTGTAGGATCTTTTTTTATATTAATATAAAATATTTTTGTTGTACTTGTAATTAAATTCTATTGTGAAATGCAAAAGAATTCAAAATAAAGAAAAAAATATTTAATTTAAGACACCTTTAATATTGTTATATAATCCGTTGAATGAATAATCCAATATTCGTTAAAAATATAATTTGATAGGATGTTGAACTAATTGTAGAGCAAAAACCTGAATTGTTGGGGAACCTTAGTTAGGTAATTTGAGTCATGAATTATATTTGTGGGACGCAACAGGTCCTCTTTGCGTAATTCCATGAACGTAAATACCTACGTTCCTACAGAAAAGTGAGTAATAACCTCCAATTTGAAAGTTAATATTATGTACTAGCAGGTTAAATGGAAAAAAGAAGTGCGAAAGCACACATTTCTGCATTAATATTATTTATTATATTGGAACAATGATTAAAGAAAACACTTGTTTTATACCACCTGAGTTTTATTAAGGACTACATGTTTCAGAAATTAAACTTCCATCATTCAGGTCTATTGTATATAGTTATTATATAGACCTGAATGATGGAAGTTTAACTTCTGAAACATGTAGTCTTTAATAAAACTCAAGTGGTATAAAACAAGTGTTTTCTTTAATCATTGTGACATGTCTTACCACAAAGTTAATGCCGAAACAATAAATAAAATATTATATGGGACACTGGATTATTCACCCTATAGATGATATGTTAATTTTCAAGATGTATAAGTATATACCAGCCTAATGCCAGGTTGTAAGTCCTGGAATGGTCAGACTTTCATCTTCTTTATTTTTTGACATCTCATCAAAGATGAAGAAGAATATGGAAATCTCGGCATTTACAGAGCTGATGACCGTCATAGGCTGGTTTAAGTGGTCACTTTAGACACGTGTAACGATCACCAGTTCTACCCATTATTGATGACCACACTGCTCAAATTCTTGGAAGTTCTATATATATTTACCAATTTAGAAACATTATTCTTGAATCAATAGAACTTCACTAGAGACATCTATTGGTGAGATGAAAAGAAGCTTTTTATTGAGCAGAAACTCTTATATTAGTATGTGAGGTCCGAATCCTGGATTATAATCACACACATGAGAAACGCCAGAAAATATCATTTTCATTTTTATTATTTTAGCTTATAATTTGACCAGTTTATTTATTTGCAACATTTTGATTGTTTCCAAATACTTGTTCACATATCTGGACTATCTCTAATCAAAGGAGTTAGTTTTCGTATAATTTTTTGACATCTCATCAAGTATGAAGAAGACAGAAGATTCTTCTTCATCTTTGACGGGATGTCAAAAAATAATATGAAAACTAACTCCTTTAATTGGAGATAATCGAGATTTGTGAACAAGTATTTGGACACACTCAAAATGTTGTTCATCTTCTTTCATAAAAAAGGGAAGAATCACGTTGAGACACCTTTAAAAAACACACACACACACACATTTCTAATTTGATTTCACAGTACATCCTTATAGGCTATTGATTTGTTTTCCTTAGTTTATTTTTGGGGGAGGTACTTAAAAAGATCGAAGTTAGTAGTCTAGTGAAACCTCAATAATTAGTTGGAGATGTTAATGAGTCAGTTAAACGAATGGGTTTCTCGAACTTTAAATAAATTGTTAATTTTAAAACCTTTTAATTGCACTTGTTTATTGTACAGGAGAATGGAGTGAGAAATTTAATTACACATATAAAACACCATATATTTCAAAAAATGTATTCGTAATGTGAATATTGATGTTTAAATATATCCTTATAAAAATTAACTAATCATCATGCCGCTTACTGCAGGGGTGGGCAGAGAGGATAGAATGACATGCAAATCTGTATTTGTAAATCATCGCTTCATCCATATTCATATACATATATTCGACTCCTAACCTTACCACTTTGAAGGATAGGAAATACTTGATCTCATATCATATACTCATATGCAAACGATATTGGCTTGTTAAAAATCTTACATTTCCTAACACATATAGTGCGGTTTTAAATCATGAGCAGAATGATGTCGCAAAAAATTATTATTTGCATATATAATTTTCATTCAATCATATTATTTATTGATTCGGCATTAACTTTGTGGAATGACATGTTAATTATTTTATTAAAATTAAAGACTTGAATATACCACTTTAATGAGTTTTATTTATATATACGACTAGTTTCGAAAACTTACAGATGTTTTCATCTTCTGTTACAAATTAAAACCAATATTTTTTTTACTTTTTATTTGTACCAGAAGATGAAAATATCTGTGAATATTCGAAACTAGCCGTATATATAAATAAAACTCATTAAAGTGGTTTTTTCAAGTGTTTAATTTTAATAAAATAAACTTTACTGTATATGGAGAATATAGTGAACATAGAAATATACACTTAAAATATAAAATATATAATCCACGTCATCAAGAAGGTACATAAAAATGACTTTTAGTTGTTCTTAAATCGATATCACAGATAATCTTGTTTTTTTGTTGTTGTGGAAAAAATTACATTTTCATAGCCATAATTTATTTAGTTAACACCACATTTTTATTGAAAAAGTGGTATTTACCAAGTAAAACCTAAATTAAAACGGATAGATATAACCACAAAGTGACTGCCGAATTAATGAATTAAAATACTATTTTCAGTATTTAAAATGCTCAAACAAATTTATTCAACGCAAAATATAAGTTCTATTTCTTCGAAAACTGACTTTTAATTAAATTCATAGCTCTTAACTCTTTGTTAGTAGGTACACATTGGTAAATAATTCCATGTTTTCTTGCCAGTTAACAGTACCTTTTCGTACTTGAAATTAGATTTTGCTTTGAGAAATTTTAGGGGAATATTTCAGCGCCTTAATTCGCGAAACAGTAACTTGTGAGAGATTCTGGTGTTGCGGCAGAGTTATACATTTTGAAAAGCAAATTTCGCACCTCAAATGTGATGGCAAGAATTCGTGCTTCGAGGCATCTAAAATGGGAAATACATGTTTGTTTTAAATTGACAGTTGAATAAGGTTAGTCAATTTTCAGTATTTTGACTGCTTGCGATGAAATTGGCGTGAAAATTCTTTTTATTATTTTTGTGAAGAAATGATATCTATAATATTTATCACGAAACGTTAAAAAAGTATTTTAGTTAAGGCATTTTTACTTGGTAAATACCACTTTTTCTTACAATCTATTACACGTGTTTCGATGCATTCCGCATCCTTTTCAGACAACGTTATATTTTTTGTGCACTTTTTAACCTACCGGTTTCGACAAGAACCTTGTCATCATCAGGGTTTATTATATTCTAAAACATTAAAATACTCAATTACATTCCCTTACCTAACACTTCCACACTCCAGGTGTTCAGGTTAAAAAAACAGAGTTGAGTACATAAAACATTAATTTGTGTTAACAAAACCACAGATTTTTAGCATCCTACAACATAGTTTTAAATCTTTTTTCGCTTATACATTGCAGCACATGTTATAAACTATTTGAAAATTATTATAACTAAAACTTTATTTCTTAACACTTTTTTTTCAACCTACTTCGACAAATACCTTGTCTTCTTGAGAAATATTCTCATCCCTGAAGAAGACAAGATGTTCGTCGAAACTTGTTTTAAAAAAGTTCCAGAATAAAAGTTTAAAAAAAAGAAAATTTTAGTGTCAATTATTTTACTATGTTTAAAAAATATCATGGTTATCACCTTTATTTATAGTGCTAAAAACTGGGAATAAGAATATTAACAAAACACTCATGTTGGTAAACAAACAATAACGTTGAAAAAGTGTTGAAATTCACATTCCTTGTTATTTTCTAGGAGTCTATAACTATCAATCTTTAAAATTACGCGCAGAAACGTCTATGAAAAATGTATGCCTTCAATTACCCGCAGAGACCCATTTCGACTAACTTTTGTAACGGTTATCAAAAGTTACTACTACTCGTACGTATCAAATTGTTTTATCACAATAATTTGGTAAGGCTATGATGCGTGCTGGTTTTGACGGGGTTAATTATTCATCTTATAAGTACGAATGTATCACTCGTACATCTGAAGCAGAAGCGGTGATATGAATTAAACTAACAATTATAAATACAATAAATCATACATATTCGTACGCCTAAAATAATAATTTTGAAGGGTCTGGAAACTTGGATGTTTGCAATTGAATAATATACGATTAATTTATATGCCTTCTGTATGTTATTCTCCTTTGTTTCTTATCATACTTTTCCCTTTGAGTGTTGACAGAAAATTAATGATTAAGATATTCACATGTAACGCCGGTTTCAGAAAAAAAGCGACGGTTAAATGCAAAAACTCTGTTTGGCGCTGGTGAACCATTCCAATATGTTCCAGCGTTAAACGAGGTCATAATAATATGTATATACTTTTTATTGGCAAAGCACCCAGAGTTAAGTGATACATCTACCTATATCTTAACACGTGGGTACTGTAATGATATTCAACGTGCCACGAGACTGCATCCTAGTATCAGAGTAACAAATTGTGCACGATTTCGCTGAATAACAATACCGCGTGCAATTTTGGAGAATCATAATACAGACGCGTAATACTGAAACAGAATTTAGTGGAGAAGCGTTAAACAGGGTCAACGATAAGTGATCAAGTGTTTCATATGGAACATATAGAGGCATTAATATGATAGTGATGAAAGGGATTCATTGATTTCGTGTTCAATATTAAGTTTTTAAACTTTATAAACGTTGACGTATTCGCTACGCAATGCACATTAAAACAACTTTCAGCAGTTTTTTCCCGATTTTTAAATCATATTTTCATATGGTGTACGGAGTGTGTAGAAGTTTTTGGTATCGTAAGAGAAGGGTAATTCACTTTAATCTAACTATGAGTATTTCAATGTTTTAAAATTAAGTGCATAAACCCTGATTATGACAAGGTTCTTGACGAAACTAGTTGAAAGTACCAATAAAAAGTGGTTAAAACAAAGTTGTTTTATTATATAAAGTTTATGAAATGTGCTACAAAGTATTTGCGAAAAACATTCGAGAAATTAATTTTATACGTTAATAAAGTGAATTTGGCAATTCGGCTAGTTGAAAAATTGATATGTTGCTAATTTAATAAGTTGACAAAGTGACAAGTTTATCGATATAATTGATAAACAGAAAACAAACTCAACAGGTACGTAGCTATCAGTGGCGTGCCTAGGGTTTAGCAGTAAGGCAAGCCCATTGTTTTTCACATTCGTGAATACATGTACCTATAATTTCTTCACCTCATATCATTCCCAGTATAGTAAGCACCCAGAAAGTATTATAAATATAAACAATGTATTGTAATCATTGTAAAAATATGCTAACATGTAACTTTTGTAAGGTATAGCCATCACCTTGAAATAAAAAAAATGTTCACTATAATAAAATATCTTCCTCAGATATTAACCATAACCAATAAGTACCATCACCATATAATGGCATGCATAGTGTTAAATAATCATGCAAGCGCGCGATAATTTAAAATTAGTCATACATTAACTATGTATTTTTAATCATTTGGTCTACATTTAGTCATTTTTATTTGGAGTTGTTAGGCAAGCCGGGCTTTTGGGCTTCTAGGGAAGTACCGCCACTGGTAGCTATTCATATATTGATACGTAGTATCAATATATTGATACGTTGCATCAATACATAAATATCTTATATTGCTCACTCCTTTCAAGAACGTCATAAATCTAAAAATTTGATTTTTCAGGAGAACGTTTTTAAAGTTTAAAAATATAAAACAATGTATTAAAAATAAATATCAAGCCACTTACTGAACTTTTTACTGTGCAACAAATCGTTTTAGGTAAAACCTGAAGGTTTTTTTCCATTTGAAAAATATTTAATAAATTTAAAAAAAAAATACTTAAACAGTACCTTTTCTTCAAAATGCAAAAACAACATTTTCTGCCCTGTAGCGGGTAAATATTAAGTTAAAAATATGCCTCTTTTGCTGGGATATAGTACATTTTTTGGGCATTTCGAAGACATGCATAACTGAAAATTTATGATTTTTGATTTATGACGTTCTTGAAAGGAGTGAGCGATATGTGAACAAACCTAGGGCTGTAAACAAAAATTTGGATACACTTAAAATAGTGTCGTATTTCTCATCTTATCAGGGATAAGATATATAAATTGATACAGGTAAGAAAATTTGTTCGAAATGTTGCAAGTTGCGATTGCGATATTTCCCACTGATATCAGAATCAATAATAAAACCGTAATTCGCGAGGAATAAAGTGTTGGAAAACGCTCTTGTTATACCGCCACATTCCGTCGCGGTGTTTGTTTACGCGGCCCATCAAATTTGTCAACGTCCAATACTCTTAACGAGAACTGGGCGGGTCGGATCATGTGATGTTTTATACCAAGTGCTCAAATATACATTACCCAGTGTCCTTCAGTGTTATTGGGAATTTTCCATCCCTCTGAAAAAAGGCCTTTACGACTACCAACCGTCAAAACACATTGGAAATAATAATAAACTAGCACTAGTATATAAAATAATTATAAAGTATAATTTGTATATAATTTATATTTGAATCACTAACTCGGTGATTTTCCATTTTAAAATTAAAATTTTAAAATTTTAAAATTTTGTTCTAAAAATCACTGTAAAAATTTTAAAAAATCTTAATTATAATTAAGATTTTTACCGGTTAGCTTCGAAACTACCGGTTTCGAAGCTAACCGGTTAACATTATAATTAAGTTATAATAAAATATTTATAGTGATTTCAAAACAAAGTTATATTTTTATTATAAGTATAATTTGTCTTTGATTTGAGCTTTGATCTTTCAACTTTCCTGTCCCATTTATCTGTTCTATCCTTACTATTCTTCTTGCAGACAAGTCACTTAAAGTAGAAGTTAAACGGGTTATTCCTTTTAAAAAATATATTAAAAGCATTGTTAAATTTATGGTTTGGTAATATTACACTTTCCTTATCAAAAAAGTGTGTAATACCACTTTTAAAGTGGTATTACACAAAGTGAGCGATGAATGATAAAGAGAGTATATTATTTCGAGAAATAAAAATACTTTGTGTTCTGATCCACTCACGATCCACAAAGTTAATGCTTTCAATATTCATAACAAAAAAAAAACAAAAAAGATAAAGAGAGTGTTTAACTATATATGTAGTTACAACATTATGAGTGTGTCCAAATACTTGTTCACAAATCTTGATTATCTCTAATTATAGTAGTTATTTTTTATATTATTTTGTAACATTTCATCAAAGATGAAGAAGAATATGGAAATCTGCGCTTTTGCGGGACTGACGACTTTCATAGGCTGTTTTAAGTGATCACTTTACACACGTGCAACATTCACCAATTCTACCCATTATTGACAGCCATACTACTCAAATTCTTGGAAGTTCTATATATATGAACCAATTAAGAAACCTAGTTCTTGAATCACTAGAACTAGCGACATCTATTGGTGGTCGTCAGCCCCGTAAGAACCCTGACTTTTATATTTTTCTTCATCTTTGATGCGATATTAAAAAATAATGTATGAAGTTGTTATTTTATTATTTGGATTATTTAGTTAAATCTTTCAGCTTCTAGACTTTATATCCTAAAATATATATTTAGTATTATAATAGTCTTAAACTAAGGCGATATGTCTAATGGATATTCGAGTAAGACCACGTGCAGCAACAGTAGCCGACCAGTGCCATTGCCAGTTACCAACAAACTATGTTTGCCGAACAGCGCAATGAAAGTTTAACGGCCAAATGATATTAAAACCGGGCACTAAAAGCCGACGGTGAAAGTTTTACGTACGTTATTTCTCACTACGCTGGTATTTCCTCGACTGAGGTTTATGTATGCTCCTATTCAGAATAGTGCAATAATACATATTACGCGCTAAACCTAGATTTAATGTGAGGGTTAGTAATTTCGTGATTATTACAGACAAAGACAACTAACATTGCAAATATTTCTTGTTCACATTAACTAACTGACTAACCATCACGCCGCTTGCCACAGGGGTAGGCAGTGAAAAAAAAACGGAATACCAATTTGTCTTTGCAAACAATCTTTGCCTCATCTACATTTATCTATCTACTCCATACTACTACAGTAAATATACACATTACTACAACAAAAAAAATACAACTAGATTTATATATTTTTTTTATCTTTTATTTTTTAACATCTCATCAAAGATGAAGAAGAATATGGAAGTCTGGGCATTTAAGGGGCTGACGACCGTCATAGGCTGGTTTAAGTGATCACTTGACACACGTGTAACATTCACCAATTCTACCCATTATTGACAACCACACTACTCAAATTCTAATCACTTAAACCAGCCTATGACGGTCGTCAGCCCCGTAAATGCCCAGACTTCCATATTCTTCTTCATCTTTGATGAGATGTAAAAAAAAATAATATGAAAATAACTTCTGTAATTGGAGATAATCCAGATTTTGTGAACAAGTATTTGGACACACTCAAAATGTTGTAGAACTAGATTTCATGTGAAGGTTTGTAATTATTATTGTAGACAAAAATAACTAATATTTCAAATATCTTTTACTCGCGCTAAGTAACTACCTAATCATCACGCCGCTTTCCGTGTGGATAGGCAGAGAAAGTAAAACGAAACACCGATTTGTCTTTGCAAACAATCTTAGCAATCTCAAAACCCTTATCCGCATTCAAGCATCTCCTCATATATACCCGCTGATTATTACGACTCCTGACCTGACCACTTTCAGGTGTTTGAAATACTTGATGATGGCAAGGTTTCTTCGATCTTCATCTGCTTCTATTTCCTACCATATTCACCTCATTTACTTTTTGACGTTCTTTCCTCAGTGATTCTTTCTAAATGGAAAAAAAAGTTTTATATAAAATATATTTTTTCTCAGCCAAAAGATGTATGTATATTATATCTAACATATTGCTCACTCCTTTCAAGAACGTCATTAATAAAAAAAACTGGAATTTTTCAGGAGAACGTTTTAAAAGTTTAAAAATACATGACGATGTTTTAAAAATAGATATCAAGCTACTTATTGAACTTTTTACTGTGCAACAGATTTTTTAGATAAAACCTAAAGGTTTTTTCTCCATTCGAAAAAACTTGGTATGTTTAAAAAAAAATAATTAAACAATAACTTTTCTTAAAAATGCAAACACAACACTTTCTGCTATTTAGCGGGTAAATATTAAGTTTAAAATATACCTCTTTTTCTGGGATATAGTACATTTTCTGGGCATTCCGAAAACACGCACAACTGAAAATTGACGATTTTTGATTTATGAATTCTTGAAAGGAGTGAGCGATATGCGTGAGGCAGGGTTGCCAGTGCCAATTTTCAGAATTCCTCAAAAATCTAGGTCAATTTCCCCGAATTGGGGAACTTGGATTATTTAAACGCTTCTCAGTTTTTTTATATGAAGATATTAAATGGGATCGAGTGCGGATATAGCACCAGGTGAACGCGCTCACAGGTGAGCACGCGGATTTAACGTAAAACTAATTGTGAAGCGGTTAATTTTACATTTTGAATAAATAAAACATTTTGTTTTTTGATCCACTGACGGTTATTTTTACGATAAACATTTTTTAAATGAAAAGGCATGTTTAGTAATAAACACGTACAATTGTAAAATATAAATGTTGTATTATTTTTTGACATCTCATCAAAGATGAAGAAGAATATGGAAGTCTGGGCATTTACGGGGCTGACGACCGTCATAGGCTGGTTTAAGTGATCACTTTACACACGTGTAACATTCACCAATTCTACCCATTATTGACAACCACGCTACTCAAATTCTTGGAAGTTCTAAATATATGAACCAATTTAGAAACCTTGTTCTTGAATCACTAGAACTTCACTAGAGACATCTATTGGTGAGATGTAAAGAAGCTTTTTACTAAGCAGAAACTCTTATATTAGTATGTGAGGTCCGAATCCTGGATTATAATCACACACATGAGAAACACCAGAAAATACCATTTTCATTTTTATTATTTAAGCTTTTAATTTGACCAGATAATTTATTTACAACATTTTGAGTGTGTCAAATGTTGTAGAAGTTTTATTTTGTAGAAAAATTAAAACAAGAAACGTTGACAATAATAATAAAAAAAAAACTTTTAAATTATTTGTAGAAACATAAAACGGAGCAAATTTTATTATCAAAAGCTTTGTGGAAGTCGTTTGTGTTTAGGGTGTGTAATATTACCTTGGAAAGCGATAGGTTTAATCCAGGAAAATTATTCTGCCCGCAATCTCTGACCACGATAATTAATTTATCGCACTAATGAATCTTTGATCTCTGAAATATCTCTCAAGAAACTTGGAAAAGCGAAATGAGTTTTGTTGTTGTTGGAGACTTTGATGTTTGAATATTTAATGCTTGACCGCTAAAATAGAATGGATCCTCAAACACAATTAAGGGAAAAATAATTGTCAAACATGCGTTAATTTTTTGTTTTTATAATCAAAGCAACGTTTTAATCTAAAAACCGTATAAAGTAACGATATTATGATTTAAATCGGTTTTTAATGCAATCGTCTATCACTGATATAAACATAAATACACTATATTAACTCACATACATACCTACATGCAGGAATAAAATAAATGTAATTAAACATTAAAACACATAATTAAAAAGTGGTAAATAAATTTTAATATATAAAAACAACTGAAGTGCAACATTCACGTTAATCTAAATTACCTAATAATTTAATATTGCACACATGTAAAATAACAGCAACGTTAAATCATTATAGTATGTAGGTAAAAAACACTGTTATAAACTTCCGAAAAACTTGAAATCTATAAAAAATTATCAAACCTTTAAAACTACATTTAAAAAAATACATAAGACCTAAATTCCATACTGAGGAATATTTTTTTATTCATTTAATTTACTTATAATTTGCTTTATTTATAAAAAAAATGTAAAACAAACTCCCTTTCTAAACACAACGATCTATTTTATTAGAGAGGTAGAAACGTTATATTTTCAATATTTTGTTTATTTTAATATGTATTTTGTAAAAAAAATTATTTCAATAAAAAAAATACAAAAAAAAATTTGTTAATAAAAAAGCTGTCTATGCTGACCATAAACTTGTATATTATAAGCGTTACGTTATTGTAATAAATTTGTAATAATATGATCCTTGCGGTAAATAAAAAAGCGTTGCTTTATCATTGTTACAAGAGCCATTAAAACGTTTTAAAATTTCGCTTACTTTACTGTCCATCATAAAAACTAGGCACATTTTTTCATTAGGAGCGTAACCACTTAATGCGAGTTGGGATAAAATTTCAAAGTACTTAGAATAAAATTAGAATATTCAATTGAGGCGGAAACATTCTTTGAAATGAAATGCTTACAATATTTTAACGTCGACGCCGAGACGCTACGCTAGGTCGTAAACCTACTTTTTTAAAGCCTTTTAGGCTTTAGTTAAACTGCGATCATTCAGCTAGCATCTTCACCTGACTTTTGACACAGAGTTAATGAAGGTAGTGATCTGTTTGCGTTTGAGCAGTCACTGTCTATTTTCCCACCGATAATAATTGGCGCTTTTTCAGGATGGTCTTCTATCGGCGCTATAAAAGCTGGTTATCGGCGAAAGCTTTTACAAACTGAGAAGTGGTTGTAAGGGCTGCATTGAAAATTTTTGGTTGATAAAATATCTAAAATCAATTTTCAACCTGGTGAGAATCTAGCTTTCAATTTAACAAAACATTTACTGAAAGCTTTTAAATGAAAATTCACAGTAAAATTTGTTTTAAATTTTATATAAATTTTGTAATTAGATTAAAAAAAAATTGCTTTGCAAGAGGTTTGTCAGAAAACCTAGATGCTTCTGTATCAGATCTAATAATGCAGTGGGACAGATTTCAATATAGTGAGAATCTAGCTGACTAACTTAATTAACTCTTCATCCCTTTCACTGCCTACACTGGGACGCTTCTAAAAAAATGGTAGTGTTTTTGTCCGCCTCCGTAGTGTGATGGTCAGCACACTTAGTTACCGTACTACAGGTTCCGGGTTCTATTCTCAGAGAGGGGTCAAATATGTAAATAAAAGTGATTTTTTCTCTTTGATATTTATTCAATATTACCCTAGACTGATATCTGAAGTGGCGGGCTGATCACCGTTCCTATGTGTTAACGATCAAGATAACACTGCGTTTACATGATGCAGTTCCCTATTCACCATCGGGTGCAGATGATGGTTCAAAGAATGAAGAATAAGATTCTACAAACTTGTATTGATTGAGATTGACGGTGACAGGGTTATTAAAAACTTTTAAATGTAACACAGTGTAATCGGGATAAATTTTCTTTTACATTTTCTATAATTTTCTTAGTTCATAAAATAAACGAAAAAATCAAAACGTTTCTTTGCAAAGAGGGTCTGTCAGGAAGCCTAGATGCTTCTGTATGAGATCTGGGAATGCGATGGGATAACTTTCAATGGTGAGAATGGTATAGTAATATAAAGAATATTGAAAGCGTGTGGCCCCAGAAGAAGTAGTGGTTATTTCTCGAATATTTCAAGATTATGTCGTGGTCCAAAATTTACAGAACCCGCTTACAGACAGGGCAAACATATATCCAAAATCTGGAGTTGGTTTTTTGAATAAGAAGAATCAAACATATGCACTAACGTTTTTATTTAATAAATTGAGATGAAGTTTTTTTTAAATATTTATTTTCATGCGATTTTTTTGGTTGATGATAAGTCCCAAGATAAAAAGTTTGCAACTTATAAAATTTTAGGGAAAAATATTTATGAAAAAAGCATTTAATTAATTATGTATTTTGCATTTGATTAAAAATAATACTGAAGGACTAAAGAACGAGTGACGATTTAGTATTCTTGTGTTATTTGTATGTCTTTTAAATAAAATCGATAAGACAATGTTTAAATGACATTTGGATTTATTTATCTCATTACTCCGTGTTAAAAAAAAACTCTTGAGATAGTGTGCCTTATGTTGTCCTAACTTGCCATCAATAATCCATAAAAAGGTCTTATTTCAAATTCAGTCTCACGACTTTTCTGTGAAAATCTAAACAAATCAAAAGCGATTTTCTTCATACGGTGGATATTTTGTATGATGGCGTACGTAGTATTGAAAAAAAAATTAATATTCTTCTGGCGGACCTGGCGATAAAAGCCGCAATGTGGTCTGAAACGTTTATAGGAAGTAAACAATTACTCAACGTATACTCAAAAATAATATTAAAGTATCTTCCCTCAATTTACATTCACATTATTTTTTGCAACTGTTTACATAAATTCTGTCTTTACACATATGTTGGTAATATGAGCTAATCTCTGAAAGTAGAAATACCCTAAAAGTAACCGACATTAGAATACACACACACACACACACACACACACACACACACACACACACACACACACACACACACACACACACACACACACATTTAAAGCAGGAATCTCAGGAGACTAAGGGTTTTTCTTCCCATTTGCAAATAGCAATCAAATGAAATAAAATTTAATGTTTTAAAATCTCTGTAAATATTTTATTTTAACTAAATTATAATGTCTACCGGTTTCGAAGCTAACCGCTTCTTTATCAAGACTGATTAATACTAATTCAATACTAATTCGATTAAAACTAATTAATAAGTCTTGATAAAGAAGCGGTTAGCTTCAAAACCGGTAGACATTATAATAAAGTTATGTCAAAATATTTCTATTGATTTTAAAACAAAGCTGCATTTTAATTATAAAATGGAAAATCACAAAGTTAGTGTTTCAAATATAAATTATAAAATAAAATGTTTTTCACTGGAATATGAAGAAAATAGATTAAAATAAAATGTTCATCCTCGCGTGTACAATTAGTGAGTTTAAAACATATTTAGAGATGATTTTGTCTTGACTTGTTATATGTTTTGGTGTTTTTTTACATCGGATCAAATTGAACAAAAAAAACTGTTTTGACGTCAGTAAAATTCGTTAAAGTCTAGATGACGTCATTTGAGATTGTGCACCGTTTAAATATTTTTGTTTGTAAGTTTGTTTTTTTAATTATGCACATTTTTAAGCCCAACGTCTGAATAGAAAATCTTCACTATCATTTAGGTATTTCATTGCCCATTAAAACTTTTTCAGAACTTGGGTCAGTCTATAAATCTTAGAAAATACCGTCTATGTAATTCAGTTTATAAAATGTAACGTTGTGCGTAAGAATGCTTTATTGCTGAGATATTTCTGTAATGGTACATCGTAAAATCTAGCACAGAATGTTCGAGATACCCCCAAGTCATCAATTATTATACATATATAATACATATCGCTCACTCCTTTCAAAAACGTCATAAATCAAAAATCGTCAATTTTCAGTTGTTCATGTTTTCCAAATGCCCAGAAAATGTACTATATCCCAGCAAAAGAAACATATTTTTAACTTAATATTTACCCGCTACAGGGCAGAAAGTGTTGTTTTGCATTTTGAAGAAAACGTATTGTTTAATTATTTTTTTAAATATTTCAAATATTTTTCAAATGGTGAAAGAACCTTCAGGTTTTGCCTAAAAAGATCTGTTCCACAGTAAAAAGTTCAATAAGTGGCTTGATATTTATTTTTAATACATTGTATTATATTTTTAAACATTAAAAACGTTCTCCTGAAAAATCAAGTTTTTTGATTTATGACATTCTTGAAAGGAGTGAGCGATATATCTCATCACCGATCCCATTCATATTTAGTCAAACGATGATAATTGATTTACATAGCACACATAGGTAAGAATTGTCATCGTTCCTAAAAAAATATACACCTAAAAAATTTTATACACAAAAAAAAATCTTTTAGATTATAAAATTTTCGTTATTTTTGAGATCGTGGGATCAATAAGATCCTAAAGTACTGGGCTGATCACCTTGTTATGATGGAAATATTGAGTCGGCAGTCACTTTACAGTAATATCTATCTATTTTTAATTTAAATGAAGGTATTAACCCTTAAGTACTCGAGTGCCGCCATAAAGGCGGCATGCATGGTTTGCGTATCACTCAAGAATATTTTTTCAACTTTCCAATTGATTGATTATCTCCAATTGATTCAAAGAAGAATTTCAGATAATGTCCAATTTTAGATAATAGCGAAAAAAAATATTTAAGTGAATTTAGTATTTATTACTTGAAAGGAGTAAATATTCAATACACACACACATGTTATTAGGCGAATGTAGTTGGTAATAGAAGTAGAGGAAGACCGAGGAAAACTTGGCATGATTAAGTATTTCAAATACTTGAAAGTGATCGGGTCGGATAATTGACGTGTTATAAGTTCATAAATGTGAAAGAGGCGAAGATTGTATGCAAATACACATTTTTGAAATTGGTTTTTTGGTTATATATAATATTCGAGTTTTGTTTATACTGCAGAGTCCGGTAGTGTTATGATTGTATATAAATTCGTTACTTTGGTCGCCAAAACAGTGTATATCGCTAAATATGAATTTGTTACATGTTTTCCGGCAGTATATCAGCGTCAGTCACAAATTTTCTTCGTCAGCGTCAGTCACAAATTTGCGTGATAGTGATCCTGACTTTTTATAAAGCTCAGAGTATTTTCAGAGTTTCATAAAAAAAATTGCGTAGAGAAACAAAACAGAATATTTTACACAAAACAATTGCTAAATTAACTAACACAACAGAGAGCCAAAAGATAGGCGATAATATTAGACACCCAGGTCTACTTCTTACGATAAATGAACCGAATTATTTCCCACATACTCAGTTGAGAGTCAGTTGTAATTAAACAAGTTGAAGAGACGAGTGGAGGATAGAACCGGATGGAGATTTACCATAAAATAAGCAAATAAATCATCACAAAGATTGTGACCCACAAATAAGAAGAAAACAATTAAGAAATATTAGAAGTACTTTATGCAATATCACGGCATAAATTATGGAGCATCATTTATGGAATTTATTTCTGCATTTTACAACGTTTTTTTTAGTATGAATGCGATTTTATATTAGCATTTTGACTACCGTCTTCAGACCAGCTGGATGTTCCCGAGGGAACATTTCCGACGGACGTATTATTAACAAGATTTATGGTGGAGCTTTTAAACCATGTAAAAAGAAGTGATTTGGAAAGGAAAACGTCGGTTCGCTGAGATGTGGCAGATATGTTTTCTTAAGGGAACGTATAGCCAGAAGAATGTCAGAATAAAGCACTCTGTAAACACAATTGAAGAAGGAGATTAAACGAATGCAAAAGGTCGTAAACCGTCGACTTCACAACTTAATTCACATATAATAGGATTAATGAGAAATTTTACTGTTGTCTACCAAAGTGAGTCTATTTCAAATTATACATAAATATTAATAGGTAATTGATTAATTTGATTATGCATTAATTTACTTAAGTGAAGTGAGGATAGCTTTGAAAGGGTATTAACCCTTTCAAAGAGCGCCAAAGAGGAAGCATGTTTGGTTTGCTGTATGACTTGATTTCCGCCGATACGGTAGAGCAGAGTAGAGTTCAGTAAAGGGCCGAATGGAAAAGTTACACAAGTATATAAGGTGATCTAAAGCTAAATGCCAGGTCGTAAGCCCTGGAATATTCAGACCTCTATCTTTCCTTTGTAAAGAAACAAAAAATCCTCGTTAGTTGAAATAGCTTGTAATACACATCTGTGGGGTAAAAAATCTAATGTTTGATTAAAATAAAATGCTGTTTTGTCTCAGTTTAGGCAGTTATAATTTAACAAAAAAAAACATTTCAACAAAAAAAATTATGTTTATTCAGTGTAAATAAAAAAACGTTTAAAAAAATATATGTTACATATACGCGTTTGTACTTTATATCCCAACACAGACGAATACTACAACTTTAGGTACATGGTTTCTGTATTCATATATGAATATATATGTATATATATATATATATATATATATATATATATATATATATATATGTATATATATATATATATATATATATATATATATATATATATATATATATATATATTTATATATATATATATATATATATATATATATATATATATATATATATATATATATATATATATATATATATATATATATATATATATATATATATATATATATATTTATACATATATATATATATATATATATATATATATATATATATATATATATATATATATATATATATATATATATGTGTATATATAAATATATAAATATATATATATATATATATATATATATATATATATATATATATATACATATATATACATATTTAATATTTGAAATGTTTTAAAAATTACAAATGTCATCACTATTATATATGGGCACCTGCTTTTGGAGTTCGACATCATTTTATTTATTTGGTGGGTCTAATTTTAGGATGATTACAAAGGCAAGTTTATGACTAATAACTCGTTTGTGTAGAATTCAACGTATGTACTCAAATCCCTTAAGTCTTAAGAATGGTTGATGTCACCTAAACTATATTTGGGTTCACGTATTTCATGTCAGACTTCTACAGGCCATAAAATAAACGGCGACAATCATATGAGTGAAGTCACGGATATATATTTCTGGAGGAAGAAATGTTGGACATGGAAATGGTAGATTACATCTTTACGTCACGCTTATTTTATACAAAAAATATTGCTTTGCCCCTTTCAGATAATATTGCGAAGGGTGAGTTGTCATACTGTATAGAGTAACATGAAAAATGTACTTATGTACCGTAAATATATACTCAGATAAATAAAGGATGAATATTTATATAAACCCTGCGTTAGTCGCAATGCCATGAGATTTATCATTAGTCGCAATATATCTTATAGATACAAAAGTAAAAAAAATTGTTTTAAATGAGATATTTATTTATTATGTTTTTTGTTTGTTAGAGCCAAAATTACCCGTAAACGAGTACAGGCTTTGAAAAAATTGAAAAGACAGTAATTTATGTTAATATTTAGAAGTACAATCAAATATGAATGAATAGCTCTACATTGTTTTACATATTAAAATCTTTTGCTTATGTGAATGGTCGCAATGTGTCTAATAGATACAAAATGCCTTTATCAGACGACGTTTATCCACTACCAATAAAAAAAAAATTAAAAAAACGTAAATTATCGTGTAATCTACGTCTAGATCAGTGGTTCCTAAACCTTTTGGCCCACGGACCCCTTGTTATAGCCCAAAACTTGCCTACATACAATACGAAAATTACTAATTTAAAATTGTTATCTCGATTAGTAGGTAAATGGTAAAACGAAAATAAAAAATAAATATTTTTGTTGAAAAAGTATTTTCTGCCTGTTCGGTGTCTTACTTCAGATTAAAAATAATAAGAAGAGTGAGGAAGCTGGCATTATTACCGTTGACGAACTTCGTTTTAAAATTAGGTAATAATTTATTTATTGTTATTATCCATATCCATATTAACAAAAATGTGTCACCATTTTTTATTTTATTTTAAACTTTGAACGGACCCCCTAACGTTGTTGAGTGGCTCCTAAATCAAATTTAATTTTCCACGAACCCCCTGAAATATCTCGGAGACCCCTGGGGGTCTGCAAGGAGCATTTTGGGAATCACTGGTCTAGACGGACAGCCATCCCCACTGTCATTATAATAAAGAAATGGCGCCCAAAACATGTAGAGCATGGATCTCTCAGATATATTGCGACTAACGGAGGGTTAATTTACAGTTCTTTCCATGGTTTAAAAACGCGTTAAATATTGAAACAGCGTTGGCTAGGGTAGCGCTAAGCGAGGCTTTCGAGTATTAAGTAATTTGTTACAAGATGCGGTGCGGCGGAGCAAAGATTTATCACCATCTTATTGCGTCGGCAAGGTCAAAGCACGCGGAGCTGGCAGACATTTTTTAGTAGCATTGGGTAACTGCAAAACTTTTGATGGAGTTGCCCGAGCAGCGTTAAATTAGAGCTCAGTATTGCTTCGTGGGTGCTCTCTGGAACTTATATTCAAACTTCTACACCAAGTGGAGCTATTAGGACTGACGCGACGCCGGCGCTGGGCGTAATCCTAAAATTGAAATACCGCCCCGAGATGACACACGATATAGATTAATCGCCTCGGAGGAATAAGGGATGATGTTTAACGGCTTTCATAATATTTTATCCTAATTTAAAAATAAATTTAACATTCTGATATCACCTTCATAATTGCTGATTTTCACATTTTCCTCGCAGAAACGACACCAACCTTCTTTTACACACATTATATTTTAAAGAATATTTTTACCGAATATGTTTTTCTATAAACGTAATTGTGCTTTTTTTACATAAAGCATTATATTTTTTAAAAATTTTGTAGTCAAATAAGGTTTGATTTCCATGGGGCTCAAAAAAAATATTTTTTACTCAATTATTTTTTATCTTTTATTTTAATTTTTAACAAGCCACTTCAGTTTGGTTAAATGAAAAAGAAAGAAAATTTAAAGCATACATTTAAATGTTTGTTTTAAAAAAGAATGTGAATACAAAATAATAAAAAAAAAGAGATATTTTTTATATTCCTCCTATTTATAAAAAAAAACGAGAATAAGCGTAAAACATTTACCGTTTTTACGGACTACGGGAATAATAAGATTTTTACCATTTTCATGGCACTGATTGGTGAGAATTTTAAATAAAATAATGATACTGATTCTTTTTGTAGCTAAACTACATCAAAAATTGAAAATCATGTTTTCAGACGTTTCCCAATATGTAAAAATAATCCAACATAGATAACTGTTATACAGTTTTTACATTGTGTACAATTATTGCTCTATGAGACCTTTTAGCATATTTTATAATAAAACAATAAAAGTATTATATTTTTTACCGTTTATTTGGCAAATATAAATGAATATTTTAGATGTATTATATAGTAAGAAGTTTTGTAAGAGAGGAACCCATAATTCATAAGAAAAATAATGAATATACCAAAACTAACATTCTCGACCTTTTCATATTTACTAACCAAACAGAATCCCATTATTATATTAAATTATGTGATGTATACTCTGTACGCTTCGTTGTAAAACTCACCCCTAGGTATTCGTAGGTAGCTCGACTTGTAATATACATAGTTTTGTCAAATCGACCAAGATTTAGATCAGGCCCGGAAAGGGTTTGTTAAACTTAACCTCTAAGTAAATCCATTAGGATTTGAATCCTCAATTACGACAGGTACATAGTAACAGGTAACCGGATATCCTATTTTCCCTGCTATTTTTACTTTTGTGTGTTTTCGTCGGACGTGAGGAGTATTTGTGAACGAGTAAGCAATTTTGAATCAGGGCACCTATCACACTAGACGATAAAAAGTAGACATCAAAGATGAAAAGGAAAAAAAAGCAAAAGTCTCGAGTTATAAAATTTTCCTTTTTTTATTGTTTTGATCATAAATAATTAACGACCGTTATAAAACTGTGACTACAAATGTGATAAAATTCCCTATGAATTATTGGATGCAGATAAGGGTTACAATATATTGTTTTTTAAAACCTGTACAATTTTTGTTGAATTCTCCACATAGACGCGGAAAAATATGAATGTCTGGATATTACAGTTCGTACAAACTGTCTGTAATTAAACTGTTACTACCATATATGATGCATATAAGGGTTACAAAATATCGTATTTTAATCCCTGTACAATTTATATTGTATTCTTAATATAGGAGAAGAAGAATATGGATGTCTGGGTATTTACAGGGCTTACAAACTGTAAAAGGCTGGTTTAAGTAATCACTTTACACGAAACGTAATATTTACCATTCTACCCATGATCAAAAACCGCTACTCTCAAATTTTAAAAGTTGTATATATGCTTTAATTGAAAGATCAACTGAATGTTAATAATAATAAATCCCTTACCGCACCCTAATGGTGCATAAGGCACTGCTTCATATAAACGCAGTGTTATCTCGATCGATTACACATGAAGGAAAGGTGATCAGCCCTCCACTTCAGGTACCAGTCCAGTGTAATATTGAATAAATATTAGAGTGAAAAAATCACTTATATTTATTAAACCCCCCTAGGAATCGAACCCGGGACCTCTAGAACGGTAGGCGAGCATGCTGACCATTACACTACGGAGGCGGACAAATGGACACTACGGAGGCGGACTGAATGTTACTAACTAAAATAGCCCTAATATCCTTATTTTTCTTCATCTTTGTTGATATATCAATTAAAAAATAATATTGGTTTAAATAACTCTTAAGTAGAGCAAATCATGAATTTAAAAAAAATACTGACACTCAAAGTATTGTGATAAAAAATTATACGAAATGATTTAGATGCAAATTACATATTATTTTATCCTTAAAATATATTTGTGTGAATAAGCTAGTATAGAATATCTTTTCACGCAATTAAAGGGGTGGTAATTTAAAGAAAATAAAATGAATAGGTAGAGAAATCGAGATCAATCGTTAAAAAATAGATAGACGCTTTAGTTAATTAAGGTTTGGCAAAGTTATTATCAAAACCTTGTCAAGTGTAATCAATCTTTGGCCAAGTTGGATCCTGTTCGCTGTCATAATGAATGTACGAGTACCCCTCGAGATAAATGAAATAATGTTTCAGGGGATCGAGGACCAGAGTGTACAGTTTCGAAGGGTCTCGGAGATGAACCACGATCCACGATAATCACTTTTCTTGCGGAAGATTACGCAGCCGACGCACGTTACGATTTGATGGAGAATAAAGTGTTGGGTTAATTTTTTTACGAGTCCCTTTTGCCCAAATAAATTTACTTAAAGCGTTTTATGGGGCGCGGACGGTTTTACGTATTATAAGAAGCAAATTACAATTCCACAAAAACGTCATAAATACAAAAAGATTACCTTGATTTTGATATTTAAATGTCTTATTTTGAAAACTATTTTAGATGTTCTGAAATAAAAGTAGTCTCAAAATGGTGTGCTTATAAGCTTTTCAATTTCTCTTCCTTTCAAAATCTTTTATGATGTTTTTTCGTTATCGCGAAAACCGCGAAGCCTGCATGTGCCTCACTGTAAAGATTTAAATTTTTATTTTGAATACGCTACAAAAATAATCTGCTAGATTTGCACCGAGTATCAGTAATAATTTCATCTTAAGTGATATTTTTTTAAGAGATTGGGAGACTTTGGACATTCTACCAACTTATGACATTACACATACAATGCTTCAATGTTTCAAACGACTCACAGCAATACCATACCGATTTTTAACAAAGAAATTCATAATCGCAATACACGAGGACGTAAAAAAATACATGTGGTGCCGATAAACACTACTAAATTTGGAGTAAGGTCCTTAAAATATATTGCCTATACCCAAATTAACCAGCTGCCTGACATATATAAAATAGAACTCATTCGGGGATCCAAAATAAATGATGTGAAAAAATACTTTATGGAAAGAAATATATGTAGTGTTTAGTCATATTTTCTTATTTTGTTTTTACCTTATGTTTTTTTTATATTTTCTCATTTGTTTTTGTTTTGTTTGTATTTCAAATATGCTTCTTACCTTATGTTTTTCTCATTTATTTATTTTAAATATGTTTCTTATGCCTATTATACCTGTTTATTGTTTTTATATTTTGCCATGTATTTGTTTTTGTTATTTTAAAAAAAATCTTTTTTGTAACTTTATTATTTGTGTTCCAGTCTTGTTAACCTTAATCCTATGTCCCAAAATGAGAAATAGGAATTACTCATCGGGAATATTATATATTTGACTTATGTTTGTAATATGTTTTGAAAATAAATAAATTTGCTAGATTTTTAGACATGTAATAATGATAGTATTATAACAATATCGTATTTTTGTTTTGTTCTGTACTTGACTTGAAAAGTGCCAAAGACACAAATAAACCTTTAAAAAGTAGATTGTATTGCGACCGCTGTCTGAGGTAAATGAAGAAATAAATTGAAATGTTCCTCAGTTCCGTGTTTCTCGGTAAGTTTTAAATGAATGGTGAAAGAATAGATTGGATATGCCAAGATGTTCGCTGGTTTCGTTAATTTAAGTTGCAAATGCATTCTTTGAATAGTAATGTTCTTTTCAGAGACGGAAAAAATGTAGGTTCTTAGGTACAAGAACATTAAATTATTTAAATTGTAAATAATATTGAACCCCTGCGTAAAATATCGACATTTCGTAATCGTATGTACTGCGTCAAAATAAATGTTATTGAAAATGGGAGGGTTTTCAAGGTAAGACGTCTGGAACAGTTACAAAAATCCTGTAACATTTAACTGATTTCTTTTTAATATATCGCTCAATCCTTTCAAGAACGTTATAAATAAAAAATCGTCAATTTTCAGTTGTGCTAGTTTTCGGGATGCCCAGAAAATGTACTATATCCCAGCAAAAGAGGTATATTTTAAACTTAATATTTACCCGCTACAAGGCAGAATATCGACACAAAATGTATTGTAATAATTTTTAAAAATATTTTTCAAATGAAGAAAAAACCTTCAGGTTTTACCTTAAAAGATCTGCTGCACAGTAAAAATATCAAAAAATGGCTTGATATTTATTTTTAATACTTTGTTTTATATTTTTAAACTTTAAATACGTTCTCATTCGTTCTACATGTCCAAACCATCTCAACACACCTATCTTAATTTTATCGATAATGCTTATCTCAGCTTTGCATTCCTTCCTTATTTCACTATTCGCACATCTATCATACATCGTTTTGTCGCACATTCTTCTGAGAGATCGCATTTCACCTGCATTCAGTTTACTTTCATCCTTCTTTTGCCAACTCCATGTTTCACTTCCATACATTAGAATTGGAACCAGGACTCCGTTGTGCACTGCCAGTTTAGCTTCCGCTGATAGGTTTTTATTTGCTATAACTGATTTCAGTGCACCATTCACTTTGTTCCCAGCATTCACTCTCCTTTCTATGTCTTTATCAATCTTTCCATCCCTAGAAAACATACTACCCAAATATACGAAATCATCTACCTGTTTACCTGTTTACCAAAATCTCTCCGTTTACCAATATTTCACACTCAGATCTACATTCTAAACGAACGAATGAGTGAGGAAAGAACGGTAAAACAAATTTATGAGGCGAATGTAAGTGGAAAAAGAGCAAAGGAAGACCGAGAAAAACATGGCACGATGAGGTGTGCCAAATACTTGAATGTGGTCAGGTAAGGAGTCGTAACAATCGGCGGGTATGTATGAGGAGATGCATGAACGTGGAAGAGGCGAAGAATGTTTGCAAAGACAGAGTGGTGTGGCGTTCTATTCTCTCTGCCTACCCCTGCGGGGAAGCAGCGTGATGGTTAGTTAGTTAGTTAGTTAGTTAGTTAAATACGTTCTCCTGCGAAATCTTGTTTTTTTTTTATTTATGACGTTCTTGAAAGGAGTGAGTGATATATCATGAGTGATATATAGCCTCAATGGCTATAAAAATGATATTTTTAACGACTTTCAGATTTTTTTTTCGTAGTTTCAATTTCCTATAGTAAATAAACTGTAGTTTTTTTTTTAATTTCAAAAATAGTGCATTCAGTACTCACATTTTAGGTTATAAATATTGGTGTACTTTAATAAATTGTTTTAAAGTATACTAATAATTCTATTCGTTTGTTCGGAAATGTTAAAACATCCTAAAAAAGTCTTAGTGATGTTCATATAAAAAAATACCGGGCATAATGCAAAAATAAAATCAAAATGGGAAATATTTGACGAAAATGTGGTGATTTTAGTGCGAATTTTGGCTCAAAAAGACAAAAAACTGTCATTAATGTAAAAAAGCAAGTTTTGCGACTATTGTTCCGGAAATTTTCTATCCTAGTTCTTTTCACTCAAAAATAAATAAATGCTTTGTCTAGAAAACTTATTTCGTTTACTTTGGCTTTGACTCTAGGAAATATTCACAAATATAAAAAAACAAACGTTTCTTGCTACTTATCTTACGATTAATGAGACTTGGCAAATTCCACTATTTCATGTATTCATCATTTCAATAATATTTTATTTAATTTTTTTTTTCTTCCAAGATTTTCTTCCTATTGATGAGTATATTTTTTTCAATTTCTCACTACCCTAGTGACTTTGATGTATCTATGGATTAGCTACATCGTTTGTAATGTAAACATTCGTTGAGTGTATGTTTGCTGGAGTACTAAAGCCAATATTATGATAATAATATCTTTGTAGATTCGATTGACGCATTTGTTATAATGTATCACCAAACAATATTTATTAAATGAAGTGGATGGATAGACGCTATTATAATAAAAGCAATTGGTGTAAACATAGGATACATGTAAGTACTAAGTGAAACGGAAAATTAGATGAACAGAATCATATCGTAAACCTCTATGGTTCAAAATCAAGTTGATCTAAAAATACCAGAGTTATATTTCTAAAAAAAATCTCAGGTGAAGGAAAGTAAGTTTATGTTAAATCATTTTTATTTCGAGTCTTTAAGCTTTTGCCTAAACGGATAAGATATCTAAGCATAATATAAAAATCGTATAATTTTTAAGACAAGTTAATTTGATACTGTAATTCCGTAGTACTGTAATATTATACTCGTAAGTAAGACTAGCTAACAAAAGTATGTTAAAAATTAATTGCGTCAAAATGACGAACAAAAAACACGTATTATTTTTTGACATCTCATTAAAGATGAAGAAGAATATGGAAGTCTGGGCACTTACGGGGTTGACGACCTATGATGGTCGTCAGCCCCGTAAATGCCCAGACTTCCATATTATTCTTCATCTTCGATGAGATGTCAAAAAATAATATGAAAAATAACTCCTGTAATTGGAGATAATCCAGATTTCTGATTTGTGAGTGTGTCCAGTATTTGGACACAATCAAAATGTTGTAAAAAAAAAACATACTAAAAATTAACAGATAAAAGATTTTGAAGCAACGAAGATTAACATTTTTATATTTTATATAGACAAAAATTAGTGAATAATTTGAGAAAGTTTAAGATATTAAACAAACTAACAAATCAAAATAGAAAAATCAAAACATGTGCGTATTTAATGCAACGTTGTGTAAAAAAATAAATAACTTGTTTAATTTTAGGAGACTCAAGATTTTGAATAAACAATCATTAATATTTTTTATTTATATACACAAATAAAAATATCTGCGTATTTATATGTGACATTTTGTTAAAATCTCAAGGGAATCGAATAATAATTTAAGGAGATCTAAGACTTTGAAAATATCTACTTTAATAATTTAATTTAAATACTTTGGATAAATAAAAACACGCGCGTAGTTGAATTCAATATTATTTGAAACTTTTTAAAGAAATCGGTAAATATTTTAAAACAACATCAATATATATTTTTTTAAAGAGCTAGTTTTTATTATTGACGCAAATATTTCAATTTCATACTATTTCTGTGAGCCTAAGCGGATCATTTTTTGAAATAGGTATAAAATTGTGGTAGAGTGGGTTCGAACCGAAAAACTGTGACTTATGAGTCCGCGACACTAACCACGGGACCACAACCCGACACTTATTTTAATTTATAGTATTTATCTGTGAAGAAACGGAAGAAAGGCACAAATCTTTAACTTATACTATAGGACTTGTGTCTCTCTTAAATCTCACTATATTAAAATAAGAGCGTTTTTAAATCCAAGGTTGTGTCTAAATTTCAAAGAAATCGGTGATAAACTTTAAAAGATAGATGATTTTAAACCAGCCAAAATTTTCATTTTTATTTATAAAGAAAGATATTAACAGGATAGATTACAACATTAAATTTGCAAATATTTGCCGACGGAGTAGACAATAACGAAGGGTACCGTTTGGTGTCCGCCTAAGGGTTGAAAACGAAGGGAAAATAAGCTGTAAACTGTCACTACCCCCCGGAATAATTAACTTACCTCCCATTATACAGCCTCGTGAGACATTATTTGGTATTATGAAATTAAAACCTTTTGAATCTAAAAGCGCTGATCAAACAGTGTCAATTTTGTTAGCATGGTATTTATAAAATAGATTTTCGTATTCAGTAAACGTGTCATGAAACATGATTAGTCCGCGTGTTTTGGATTAGTTCATTAATGGGACAAATTTGGTTAGTAAAGAAGCAGAGGAAAGCTGAGAAAAAGTAGACATGATCAAGTGTATAAAATACTTGAAAGCGGTTGTACGTTATAATATTTGCATATGGCGTCATACGTCAATCATATTTTACATTTGTGAACTAGACAGTATATAAACAAAAATAATGATATAAAACAATGATAAAACGGACACAATTGTGTATCAACATTGGCAGCAGCCACTTGGCGGATATCATCTTTTCCACTTCACAGAAAAAGTAAAGATCCAAATAAAAATTTCCATGACTCTATTTTTTTATGAAGTAAAAACGTTATTAAAAAACAAAATTGGATGATGAATTTTCTGCTATCCTGTACAGTCATGCAACTCCTTATACTTATCCGCCGATTATTCTGACTCCTAACGTTGCCACTTTCAAGTAGTTCTAATACAAAATGATATCAAGTTTTCCTCTGTATTTCACTGCTTTTATTTCCATTTAAATTCACCTGTGTTTTGTTCTTTCTTCACTCATATTTAATTTATTTTTTTCTTGGTAAACATCATTCTTTACATTAAATCTTTTGTGTCACGTATTTCAATGCATTTCGCATCATTTTTAAGTACCATACTGTGTTTAAATATGAATAGATTACATCCCTGGACGACATGGTCAGCAAGGCGAGAGTTCTCCAATGAGCCAGAGCGAATAAGATACTAATATCAAATATTAAAACCCGAAAAGTGTCTTATGTGGGACATTTGCTCAAAGGCGAAAGGAACAAACTGCTGCAACTGATCATCACATCAAAGATAAGACCGAGGGTCGAAGAGTTATAGGAAGAAAGTGGATCTCCTGGCTCCATAATATACATGAATGGACAGGAGTACGGAGCGTCTAGGAGCTGTTTCGAACTGCCAAAAATGGATACTTTCTCACAAGTGATAGTCAACGTCGGGGGAATCCAAAACGACACGTAAAGAAGAAGGTTGGAGTAATTTAATTAAATTTCATTTTTCAATTCGGCAGCCCCTTTGTGGAAAAAAATAACTATTAATAAATTAAGTAATTACAACTATTTATAAAAATCTATCGTGATACGCGGTTCGTTTTCAGTACATTTTCATACAGTGTTTGAATGGATTCGGAATGCATCGAAATATGTCAGATTTTAAGAAACAGTACTATTTAAAAAAAAAAAAAAAAAATACATATATATATATATATATATATATATATATATATATATATATATATATATATATATATATATATATATATATATATATATATATATATATATATATATATATATATATATATATATATATATATATATATATTTATATATATATATATATATTTATATATATATACATATATATATTTATATATATATATATATATATATATATATATATATATATATATATATATATATACAGTGGGTGGCCAAATTATTAGGGACACTTGTACTTTTTTGTAATTTTCAAGTTTAAATGAATTTTTCGGTCAAATTAATAAGTTTTAATTATTTTTTCTTATGTATTTTTGTTGCTGGTATCATAACTATTGTTTTGAAGATGTATCAATACTGTGAAATATCAAAAAAGTAAGTTTTTTTTCATTTGGATGTTGATTAGTGAAAAATGATATTGGTGTGAGCTCAGTTAATATTTTTTTAAACCATTTTTCTGTAAGTTTTTTGAGTTCAAGACTATAAAAACGTAAGTGTTGTTTAATAATTTATTAGTTTTGCTAATTCAATAAGTTAATTTCAATGAATTTTTAAATAAAATTCAATTTAGTTTGAACTGAACCATAATATTCTCAATTTAAGTATGGGCAAGTCTTCAAACATATCTCCGAGAAAATATAGGGAAGTTATAAACTTACTACTTCGTTCCATATATTTCCAGAGAGTAATAGCAGCACTTACAGATGTTTCGAAGTCAGGAGTCCATCGGATTTAAAGAAAAATTGATAAAAATCTGCGTCTAGAATCAGCCCGCGTCGGAAAAAAAGGTAGAAAAAGCATCACAACTCCGCGTGGTGCCCATAAAATCAGGGACATCTATTTCCAAAATCGTAAAAAGTTTGTTGATTGTCTAATTGTTGTTGATTTCTGTTGATAAACGATGAAGGAATCAACGTATCCAAAAGGACAGTTCAGAGACGGTTAGTTGAAGTAAATCTAATGGGTCGACGTCCAACCAAAAAACTACGCCTGACTGAGGCATGAAGAAAAAACGACTCCTATGGGCCAAAGAACACCGGAATGTAACTGTTTCGGACTAGATTCAAATATTTATGGCTTGTATTCGTATAATAAATTAAGAAGATAAAAAATATATGTATTTTTGCAATTATGGTAATACATTACAGGTCTGCTTCTTGGACGAGTCAACATTATAAATTTTGGTGGGAAAAACTTCATTTTTCCGACGTGGCCCAGGAAAAAAATTCCACCCAGACTGCCTTGTGGAGATGGTTAAAAATACCCTGTTAGCATAATGTTGTGGTCCGTAATCTCATTTAAGGGTATGGGATGCCTCTTTATCATGGAAGGGACCATGAGGCAAGAATAGTACCAGCGAGTACTGAAAAGTCGACTCCAGCCGAGGCTCAAGAATGGTTCCCTGGCGATGAAAAGTATGTGTTAATGCATGACTCGGTATTGTGTCATAAAGCCAAGAGTGTTATCACATTCCTGGCTGAAAAAAACCTCTGTGTTTTGCCTTACCCGGGGAATTAGCTGGATATGAACCCCATTGAAAACCTTTGGGAACTAACGAAACGTGAGATTGCTAAAGAAGTCATCACCACTAAGCGGCAAATGATAGAAACTCTTATCAGAGTATGGCATAATAACCCTTATCTTTGGCACAATGCAAAAATCTGCATTAAAAAGTATGCCCTGACGTTTGGAGGTTGTAATTGCAGCAAAGGGTGTTATTACTAAAAATTAAGATTTTTTCGAAATTGTTGAATAATCACTTATTATGATAAAAATAAATTGGTATTATTAAATCCATGATATTATAGTTTCTAAATTCTAAATAAAGCACCCCAATCAATAAAAAAATATTCAAAAAACCAAGTTATTTGCTCATTAAATTAATTTAATAATGAAAATTACAGGAAATTCGAAGTGTCCCTAATAATATGGCCACCCACTGTATATATATATATATATATATATATATATATATATATATATATATATATATATATATATATATATATATATATATATATATATATATATATATATATATATATATATATATATATAATATATATATATAATATATAGATATAGATATATAAATATATATGTATGTATTGCTAAATTATATATTTTTTTAAACTTTTATTATTATTATGTAATTATCCATTTAAAGTTTAAATTGTACACATGTTTAATTCCCTGTATATACGAAGGAGTATAAATCAAATCAAATTTTTGTTGATTTATTAAGAAATTGACATAGTTTTACCCTGCTTCTTTGGTTATATGTTTACATCCCCTTATTTTAAATTTTAAAATAAAACGAATAATCAAAACCATTAATGTTATCACCTCGACCGAAACAACAGTTTCGAGGGTCGTAAACCGTACCGAATCAGATAATCCAGCATTAATTCCCGAAAATTTGCACTACCCTAATTAGATGATAGAACGAGCATAGGGTAGTGTAATTAATGGCTAGCGTAATTCATTATTGCCTCGATCACGCGGCCGACGCCGGATATCTTGCGGGCTATCTGCCAACTTCTATGCAAACGACCATATATTTGAATTTAAACAGTGTCAAAACATCCTTTCCACTGTTACCGCCGGTATAATTGCTCGTGCCCTCGCACGTGGAATCCATAAATATAAAGTTTTTCCGTATGCCGCAAACGTGACCGACATTTGAAGCAAATCTCAACGAATTGACAATCAATATTACCAGACAACCATTTAAAACAGAATCCGCGCTCGTTCAATAACTAGCTGTACTGTGCTGTGTAGCTGTGCTGTGTCGTTGTGGATCGGTCTTGTTAAAAAGAAAAGAAATAAAATGGAATGCGCATACTTCAAATATGTTTAACTTTAGCATGCTTGTGAACTTTGAAAATTAAAAAAGTTGGCGAATGGTGTTGGAATTAGAAGTAGATGAAGTGTAAGAGAAACTTGACATGATCAGGTATTTTAAATACTTGAATATGGTCAGGTCATGAGTCGGAATAATCGGCGTTTACGTATGAGGGGATGTATGAATGTGGAAGAGGCGATTTTTTTTGCAAAGACAGATTGGTGTGCGGTTCTATTCTCTCTGCTTGCCTCTGCGGAGAAGCAGCGTGATGGTTAATGAGTACGTATTTTTTTTAATCTATGAGACAGCAATGCAATTGAAAACGATGAGTCACAGCAGCTGTAAAGACGTACGCTATTCACTATGAGCAATATAAATTATTCTGTGAATCGCTCTAACCTTCAACAGATGGTGCTGCAGATACTTTTTTACCTCTTACCTCTGTCTTCTATCCTCTTTGCCTACCCCTGCAGAGAAGTGTTGTGGTAGTTTTTGAGTTTACAGTTTAGAAAAACAAAATGTAAAACTCCACAATCACAAATATAATATTTAACTAATCAAATATTACATGAGTCAAACTAACATCGAATGATTGACTTTTTTAATTAAATTTTCAAATGAGAAATACCTCTTTTTCTAAAAATCTATTGTGACACGTGTTTCAATACCTTCCGCATCATTTTTTAACACCATAGGTGAAGCTCAGTCTTAATTTTAGAGTTGTGTACTTGGGACGTTGAAGGATGAAAAGGGTAGGAGCTGTTTCTTATTTTTATTCTCACTGATAAAAAAATACAGGAAAAATGAACAGATGAAATATCTATCGTTTTATACGAAACAGATGGAACACGTAACACAAAAGATTAAAAAAAATAGTGGTTTTACCATGTAAGAATGATTGTTAAATGAAAAATAGATATTCTCAATATTATTAATGTTTAAAGCATTTACTTTGTGGTTAGTCATTTTTAGTTATTTATTATTTTACAAAAATGTTAATAAAATTAGTATATACCCACTCGAGATTTTTACGTCTACCGGTTTCGAGACGTACCCGTCTCTTCGTCAGGACAATCACTAACACAGCATGCAAACAATCGTACGTCTCGAAACCGGTAGACGTAAAAATCTCGGTGAGTAGTTATATACTATTTTTATTAACATTTTTGTAAAAAAATAAACAAAGAAAAATAGATGTTTTTATATTATCTACCATAAAGTGACTGCCGAATCAATTAATGGCAATATTTATTTTATAGCATTCATTTTGAATTTTTTCCTGGATCTTAGAGTAACCAATTACAGCATGTATTCGATATTAGTGTAGATTTATAAGAAGCTTTCTATTATTGACGGTCAATGGATAAAATTTATTCCGATAAAATCAATGTACATATAATAATGGAATATTTTCTTTCCATCTTTCAGTCGCTTAGCAGTGAAAAAAAAACAGTGAAACAAATTTATGAGATAAATGTCGTTGAAAATTGGAGCAAAAGAATACAGAGGAAAACTTGACATGATTAAGTATTTCAAATGTCCGCCTCCGTAGTGTAATGGTCAGCATGCTCGCCTACCGTTCTGGAGGTCCCGGGTTCTATTCCCAGGGGGGTTTAATAAATATAAGTGATTTTTTCACTCACTGGACTGGTACCTGAAGTGGAGGGCTGATCTCCTTTCTTTCATGTGTAAACGATCGAGATAACACTGCGTTTATATGAAGCAGTGCCCCATGCACCATTGGGGTGCGGTAAGGGATTTATTATTATTTTAAATACTTGAAATACTTGGTCTTGCTATGAGTCGGAATAATCGGCAGGTATGTACCATGTGAAGATTTGCGTGAATGTGGAAGAGGCTAAGATTATTTGCTTAAGACAGATTAGTGTGATGTTTTAGTTTCTCTGACTACCCCCGCAGTGTACCGGTGTGGTGGTTAATTACTTATTAGTTTTGTATAGATATAACAAAATGTAATAATAATGTTTAATTTTATAGTTTCTTGTCTATCTTTATAACCTTTTCCAAATTATGTGCGAAATGATTAGTTAAATTTATTATATGTAACGATAGTAAAATGATTTAAAATTTAGAAACAGTGTTTCTTAAAATCTAATATGGCATGTATTTCGATTCATTTAGCATAGTTATAATGTTCGAAATAATATTTAATCCATTGAAACACGTGTCAAAATATATTTTAAGTATTAAAATGGTATTTTTCAAGTAAAAATTTTCTTAAAAACACTTTTAATGTCTTCATCAACCAAATAATAAAAACTCTTAATTAAAACCAAGATAATAAATGAATGGTTGAATGTTTACGTCACTTGTTTGTTAAGCATAGTTTATCGTCAAATTAATTAGTTCGAACGTAACATATTTAAATGATTTATATTATCCACTCACACTTCGTGATGGAATTGCATTTTTAATATGTTTTTAGATTAAAACCAATATTTTTAGCTTTTCCACTTAATTTTTATTTGACCAGCGACCAGTCTGATGATGTCGGTAACGACGAAACCCGGTCGCCGGTCAAATAAAAATAAAGTGGAAAAGCTAAAAATATTGGTTTTAATCTAATAACATATATTTGAATGAGTGAAAATATTGGCTTAGGATGTAAGCCACATAAAAATTAGCGATTTAGAAAACGATTTAATATTTTACAGAAACACCGGGTGTTTTATAACGTGTCACATATATGTAAATAAAAGAAGAAATCAATCCAATAACAGTGTTTAATTTTGGATATATTACCCAACAATTCAATGTGGAATTCTACCAACGGTCTGCAGTTACAATAAACAAATTATCAATATCACAAATGACTACAAAATAAGATAATTGGCATAAATTAGTCTGAATAAGAGATATAATACATCATTAAGCTCTTAGAATGTCGACTCATTTCACGGAGTCATGCTGTTTTATCTTGGGGGGATAATTTGATAGGTGGAGACATTTTTCTTCAGGGGTTATCTGAAAGAGAAAGCTTATTTTTCTGCTTCAATTAGAAAACATATCTACTGTATAATTTACTGACGTAAAAGTTAAGTGTGTGTATCTGTATATATATGTGTGCATGTGAGCATATGTATATAATATTATATATGATAGGCGTTTAGCGACTGTTTTAATGAGGGATGCTGAGAAATAATGTCAGAATATAAAGTGCACATTTGAAAGTGTCGTTTTGTGATTTTAATGCGTTTTCAGAAACTATGTCTTTAGGCCTTTAATATCACTTTATTTAATAAAGAAAACATGAACCTACAGGAAAGGTATCATTTATATAAAACTTGGATTCATTTCTAATGGCAGCTTCCACTATGACCATGCTATGGCTTATTTAACTCATGATATATAGGTCACATTTATGTAATTACATATATACCTGTTCATTCTACAAAAGTCATATTTTTATAATCTACATTTTAGGAGAAAGGCAGTTATAATGTTTCTCTACAAGGGAAAGGGTTCTGGGTGGAATGACGGAACTACAGAGCGATCAGTCTATTGAGTGCTGTCAGTAAAATATATAGACGAAAATATATAAAATATACGATTTGACTCTTAAGTGAAGAAACCCAGATTAGAGAACAAGGATTTAAAAACACCTTAAATGTTGTGCTTAAGTATTTTGCTTAAACTTAATTTTTATCCTATGTTGCTGGCATAATAAAATTAAATAAATGTATGCATAAGGTTGTTTCCAAAAAAAAATGCTACATTTATGTTTAAATAATAATAATTATAAAACCCTTATCCGCACCCCAATGGTGCATAGGGCACTGTGTCATATAAACGCAGTGTTATCTTGATCGTTTACACATGAAGGAAAGGTGATCAGCCCTCCGCTTCAGGAACCAGTCCATGGTAATATTGAATAAATATTACAGTGAAAATATCACTTATATTTTATTTCACCCCCCTTGGGAATCGAACCCGGGACCTCCAGAACGGTAGCCGAGCGTGCTGACCATTACACTACGGAGGTGGACAAAAATTATGTTTAAATAAACTATGAAAAAATCCATGATTTTTCATGTTAAATGAACAAAATTCGAATGATGATATAATGTTCATTTAATTAAAAAACAAAATGGAAAAAGTGGATTCATAAATCGCTTTGTAAGAAGAGAACAATAGGATACATAGTTAAATTATATAAAAGTTTCAGAATGGTGATAAAAGGAATTAATTTTTCTGTGTACAGTCGGACCATATTATGAAAACGTTCCGCGGATTCCACGTCCGAGATAAATCATTTTTCTTTTATTGTTTTATTTTTATGTTTTAAAATAAACGAATTGCTTACCCGCCTCCGGAGGTTCACCGGGGTCATGAATCGGCCATTCTGAAAACTAAACAAAAAATCAATTAAAAGACATCAATAGAATACTGACCAGCAAACATAAAAAATAAAACAAAAAATCTCGTACTTATATTTAACTTTAACATATTAAAATGAAATATATTTGAAATATGAAACATTTGTATTGTGTCGCGTTGTGGTCCCGTGGTTCGTGTGGCGGACTCATGAGACAGAGTTTCTGGGTAAGAACCCACTCTTCTTCAATTTGATATTTTTTTAATAATGGGATTCAATTAATTTGATATTAATTTGATATTTTTTTAATAATGGGGTGGGGACGAAGTGTCGGCCTCTGTCCGTACATCCTCCTCCCCCCTCATTAATTGAATAGAGCAATATTTATTTCTTCAGAAATATTTTGAAGATTTTCCTCTATTTGCAGCTGACAGAGAGTCCCTCAGGACTCTATAACAGCTGCGGGTGGATGGTGGGCTCAGATTCCATAAAAAAATAATGGGATTCTTAGGCTCACAGAAAAAGTATGAAATTGAAGTGTTTTTGTAAATACAAACAAACATAAATATTTATCTTAAAAAAAGTACAAGGCAATTTTTTGAGTTTATTTATATACACACGACTGGTTTCGAGAACAACGAATGTTCTCAACAATTAAAACTACGAATTAAGTTTGTGTTTATTTCCCATATTTGAATCAGAAACAAAGTGTAAATAATTTTGTTATATATATATTTTTTGAATCACTAATAACACAACCTAAAAATTATAAAACGTTTCTCCATAAATCTATGTTAATTAAAGTGTAAATATTCGTTTGTGTAAAATTATTCATCTGTTATTCACCGATTGCTTTGAAATATTGACACAACCTTGCATTCGAATGGGTGCGTCTTTTTTTTTAATACACCAATAAACTACAGTGTTACAATAATGTATTTTTTCTTCTTCATTTTAATGGCAGTGCCATCTGTTGAACGTAAAAGAAGCACACGAAAATACTTAAAATTGCTTCTTCACAGCTACATTGTACGTATACCCACAAGCCTTGCGATATTAAACATATTAGAATTGTGTTCTTTCTTTTTTATTTTTTTTTTCATTTAACCATACTAAGCCACAGCGATGCATGGCAGGGTATAGCTTGTTCGAAATACAGAAAAGTACAGAACATTAAAATTATGTAGTTGATTATTTTCAGATTCCTTTGTTTGCGAAATACGATTAATAATGCAGATTAATAGTATGTTAAAAGTAAACATAATATTTTACAATATGTTTGCTTTTAACATACATAATTGGAACGACATAGTAAAAATACAAAATGGGGGCTGAACACGTGGTATATATACCTATATTGGCTTAAAGTAACTTTTTCTGAATTGACATTTATTTTTCTATCGTCCCTTTATTTTTGGCAACACGGTTCAATTGTTTTAAACTTTCTTCCAGAAAAGGAGATCAGGAAATTTAAAGTTCAAATGAACTATGCTTTGAGAAAAGTTGAGTAAAATAACACCCAAGTGTTTGATGTATTCTGACCTATTTAAATGTTCAAAACTTTATCTCAAGTATTCTCAAAATTCTAATCTCAACTTTCGAAATATTCTCGATACACCTGTCATTTTTATTCTCCTCGTTCTTTGAGCTTTTCACCTTTTCACTTCTATCAAATTTAAAGTTTAAACTATTCAAATGTTAGAAGTCGTTCTTAACGCGCTTAAAAATTGGATTAATACACATTTGAAGGGTATTTTTTTCTGTCGATGATGTTACTATGGATACCAAAAAAGTTAAGTTTTCATTTTATAAATTCTGTTTTAAAAATAAGAAAATATATAAGTCTGCCATGAGTGTTTAGTAAAACGTGTTTTGTTGTTACGTTCAACAGTTGGCGCTGCCATCGTTGTCACCAAAAAAATGTTTTCACCTATTACGCGCGTATTTCTACGAATATATTTTATACGAACATCTTTTTTTACATGTGTTGAGATGTTTTGGGCATGTGAATCGAATGAGTGAAGATGTAATATTTAAAAAAATGAAGTGAATTTGGTGTGTAATAAAAGCAGAAGAAGACCGAGAAAAACTTGGCCTAAGCAAGTATTGCAAATACAAAGAGGTCTGAGGAGATGTATTTACCATGACAGATTGGTGTGGCGTTTTATTTTCTCTGCCTACCCTTGTGGAAATCGACGTGATCATTAGCTAGTAGTTACGTTTTAAATTCACAATCTGATGATCGTACTTGTCCTTTGTGAATTAGGGTAAAGTGGGGAGAGTAGCAAGAGGAGTCGGTAGAAACATTTGCATATATTCGTTCCTTTAATCGCGAGCGAGTTCCACATATCGCTCACTCCTTTCAACAACGTCATATGTAAAAAAAAACTAGATTTTTCTGGAAAACGTTTTTAATGTTTAGGAATACCATAAAATGTATTAAAAATTAGTATCAAGCCATTTATTAAAGTTTTTACTATGCAACAGATCATTTAAGGTAAAACCTGAATGTTTTTTCTCCATTTGAATAATATTAAGTATATTTAAAAAAATAATTAAATAATACATTTTCTTCAAAATGCAAAAACAACACTTTCTGCCCTGTAGCGGGTAAATATTAAGTTAAAAATATGCCGCTTTCGCTGGTATATAGAACCTTTTCTGGGCATTCCGAAAACATGCACAAGTGAAAATTGACGATTTTTAATATATGCCGTTGTTGAAAGGAGTGAGCGATATAGCTGGCGATACATCTAACGACAGCCCACCCGCGAAGTTGCCCGTTGATTGCCAAGTTATTGTTGCGCACAGTTAAGTTGTAAATATTTTATCACGCCGAAACACGTGCGGTTAAATTGTAATTACAAAACTGTGATCCTTATATTTCAAGCTCAATTAATTCATTTTAATTAAAGTTTTACTTGGTAAATACCACTTTTGTTAAAATTCATTATTACACGCTCTTATTCGATGCGTTCGGCATCATTTTCAAATGTTGTAATAGACTGTCAAAAATAGTGGTTTTTTCCGAGTAAAATTTAAATTAACATCGGAAAGATATTATCAAAGTGTCTGGTGAATCAATTAATGAAATAATTTATTTTATTTTATTAAATTTCTGAACATATATAATTGTTTATACAATAGTTTATGTCAAAAAGCGAGGTTTAAAAAAATACATTTAATAATAATGGAAACATATATGTTGTAATGTAACAACTAAAATAAATTTTCAAATTATTTCAAACAAGAAACTCTACTAAAGTGTATTTTACCAAAATATTTTCCCAACCCTAATGTACAGAAATAAAGCATGGAGTTGGCAAAAGAACGATGAACGCAGACTAAATACCATCAAATGTGATCTTTCAAACAATTGTACGTCAAAACGATGTGTGATAGGTTTTGAACGGTAATATAAGGAAATTATGCAAGTTGGAGATAAGAAATATCGTTTAAATTAAGAAAGGTATGTTGAGATGGTTTGGGTCAAAAAATACAGTAAAAAAATATCAGATGAATGTAGTTGGCATTAGAAGTAGAGAAAGAGTGAAGAAAACCTGGCATATTCAAGCATTTAAAATACTTGATAGACGTTAAGAAAGGATTTATATTATCCACTGACACTTCGTGATGGAATTGCATTTTTAATTTATTATTAGATTAAAACCAATATTTTTAGCTTTTCCACTTTTTTATATTTGACCAGCGACCGGGTTTCGTCGTTACCGACATCATCAGACTGGTCTGATGATGTCAGACTAGTCTGATGATGTCGGTAACGACAAAACCCGGTCGCTGGTCAAATATAAAAAAAGTGGAAAAGCTAAAAATATTGGTTTTAATCTAATAATAAAGTTAAGAAAGGAGTTGGAATAATCGGCAGGTATACATGAGGAGATGCCTGAATGTGGAAGAGGCGAAGGTTGTGTGCAAAGACTGATTAATGTTCTATTCTCACCGCCTATCCCTGCGGGGAAACGGTTTGGTGGTAAGTTAGTCAGTTACTTTTATATTGTTATTTTGAGAACCTTTTAAATACGAATAAAGTTTATTGTCGCTCCTCCTCAATCCTTAATTTGATTGTCTGAAATGATTTAATTTACTCGGTTAAATTTTAATAACAATTGATATGACAATAGTTTTCATCGCAAGCAGTCGTGGTGGAAATCTTTGTGCCAATAAAATTAATTAAAACTAATAATAAACTCCCGAGATGTAATAATAGACACAATCTCACACCATTTTTGTGATTTGATTAATTATTTCAAACAAAAAATCATCATTAATCGAGTCACTTGGTAAACAGAGGTTAAATTTATCCATTTTTAATTTAAGTTTTATTTGGTAAACACCACTTTTTCTTAAAATCTAAAACATGTGTCACAATAGATTTAAAGAAAAAGTGATATTTACCAAGATTTTTTTTTATTTAATAAAGGATATCATCATTCTATCACCACCAATTATAAATATTTATTTTCATATAATATTGATAATTCACACAAAGTATTGATAAAAAAAGTGCCCTATGCACCATTAGGTGCGGATAAGGGTCGGAATGAATGGATGTGACTTTTTCCAACAAAGATGGTTGTTATGAAATCATATGACTGTCACGAGCTTGATCAATATATCTAGAAGTCGCAAAAATACGCGAAGTGTGGATGTCAATAAATAATATAATATAAGAGTTTCTGCTTAATAAAAAGCTTCTTTACATCTCACCAATAGATGTCTCTAGTCAAGTTCTAGTGATTCAAGAACAATGTTTCAAAATTGGTTAATGTATAAAGAACTTCCAAGAATTTGAGTAGTGTGGTTGTCAATAATGGGTAGAATTGGTGAATGTTACACGTGTGTAAAGTGATCACTTAAACCAGCCTATGACGGTCGTAAGCCCCGTAAATGCCCAGACTTCCATATTCTTCTTCATCTTTGATGAGATGTCAAAAAATAATAATTAACAGAATTGGTGAATGTTGCGCGTGTGTAAAGTGACCACTTAACCAGCCTATGACAGGTCATAAGCCCTGTACATACCCAGATTTATATTTTACTTCATAAAACAAACATACAAAGTGTGCTATTCTATCAACGTTTTATACTTTGCTTCGTTTTATAAGTTGCGTTTAGCGCAGAATAATAAAAAAATCTTGGTTCGATGCCATGATGAGATTTTACTCATATAATGTACATGTAACATCGATTTTATGATTATAACTCCATTTTCTTTGAAGATACTGCTAAAAGCTGTGCCTGCAGTCTGTACCGAGTAAGTAATGACAGGAATAAGTGTTGGCAGGGACTATTACGAAACAGCGCTCTCACACTGAAGTTTCCTTTTGTTAGAAGTCAAATTACTTCAGGAAAGCCTTTGAAATAAGCGATTTCATATTGTTTGACAAAGCTTTAATTACAACATTTTGAGTTTGTCCAAATACTTGTTAAAAAATCTGGATTATCTCCAATTATAGAAGTAATTTTTCATATAATTTTTTGACATCTCATCAAAGATGAAGAACAATATATAAAAAAAGAGTTTCTGCCTAATAAAAAGCTTCTTTTCATCTCAACAATAGATATCTCTAGTGAAGTTCTAGTGAAGAACAAAGTTTCGAAATTGGTTCATATATATAGAACTTCCAAGAATTTGAGTTGTGTGGATGTCAATAATGGATAGAATTGGTGAATACATGTGCGTAAAGTAATCACTTAAATCAGACTAGTACGGTCGTCACCACCGTAAATGCCCAGACTTCCATATTATTCATCATCTTTGGTGAGATATCAAAAAATAAGCTGTAATAAACTACGAAACTTGAGGAAATCTCATTTCGTACTCAGAAATGTTACATTTTATAATTTTATAATGACTATGGTTTGCTTAAGGCAATAAAATGAGTAAATGCTGAGAAGTTCCTGATTGGCCTACACTAGATTATCCCTCCTGTTCCCAACACAGATTAAAATAAAAACATATTTATTTTGTAATAAGAAACAAAAATTCACTTAATGATCTATAAACCTTGTACATAATAAATGATATTCCCATACAAAAAGGCAATAAATTGCAGATAAAGGCCACAAATAAATAAGTTACAGTCAATTAATAAGAAAAAAATGTAATTTATATTCCATGAAAAAAAATCTTATATTTATTTTACATTTTTGACGTTGCTACTATTTTTAAAAATGCAACTTAAATTGAAAATCCATCTCTGTCTTCAAGTAATTGACGCTAAAAACATTATTGTGTATTTTTCTCAATATAAGGCTTAGATAAAAAAGTAAAAAGATAAAATTTCACGGGGTGCTTATCTGGGTGAAAGCCGTAAAATGTTTAGACTAATAAAACCGGAAATTAGAAATCTTGTACGAAAAACAAGGCGATCCTCATTTTGAATTACTGCCAAAATTTGTGCTTTTATCACCAATTGGATATCCGTTTCCTTCTTTGCATGTACTTGGAAATGAAATCACGAATGTGTGGGGTTTTAACAACAAACAACATACAAAGAAAATATTTCTTGACATCCAATACAAATGAAGAGGAATATGGCAGCCTGGGCATTTACAGGGCTTATGATCTGTCATACACTGGTATGAGTTATCAAAATATTTAAAAAAATCCTAAGTGCACAAAACATAGATTTGTGATCTAGTAATTGGACACACTTTGAAAAACAGAAAACGCTGTCAAGTCATGAAAATATATATCCAGGAAAGTTTATGTTCCCGCGTTAGGCGTGTAACCCTCTGATGGAGTTTATATCCACAAAGTTGACAACTTCGCCCAAACAACGGTAATTATTGTGGAACTTCTTCGGTCTGTGAAATTAGGGAACATAAGGAATTCTCCCAGATACTTACGCCAGGTTTTCATAAAAAAATCCCCTCGGGCCTAAATGAGTTATCCTAACTAAAATCTCAGCTTGCGAGACTTTAGCGCGCCTCAGATTTTAATTGAAAAATCCGCATCCAAACCGCCAGGGATATTGATAGAATATGTTGCCATCTCAACATAGATTTTGCAGAATATGGATGTCTGGGTATTAACAGGGCTTATATCCTGTCATGGATTTGTTAAGTGAGAACTTCACACTCGTGTTACATTTATTTTTCTACCCACGATTGACAACCACACTGGAAATCATACATATATTAGCAACGTTTTAATTGTCTCCAAATACTTGTTTACAAATCTGAGTTTCTCCACTTAGGGGTTATTTAAAATATTTGATATCTCAATAGAGCTGATGAAGAATATGGAAGTTTAGGCATTTACAGGGCTTACGACCTGTCACATAGGCTGGTTAAGTGATCAATTTACACACTGTTACGAACTCAATTATGAAATGTCATGAGATTGATTATATAAATTACGAGGTTTATACTTCTACTACTACTACCATCACCCCGTTTCCCCGCAGGAGTAGGCAGAAAGGATGGAAAGCCACACTGTTGTGTCCTGACATACACTCCTCGCCTCCTTCACATCCATACATCTAGTCATACATGCCCTCTGATTACCGAATTTTTGAAACCACCAGATCTTAGCTTCTGATTGATCTGATCGTGCCAAGTCTTTTTCGGCCGTCCTCGTTCTGTTTTCCCCGTCACATTCGCCACATAAATTTTCAAAGTCATTCTCTCGTTATCCATTCGCTCCACATGTCCATACCATCTCAAAGAACTCTTCCTAATATTTTCAATTATTCCTTGTTCAGCCTGACATTCCTTTCTAATATCTTTGTTTTTAATTCTGTCATACAATGATTTTCCACACATTCGTCCGAGGGAGCGCATTTCGACTCGCGTTCACTCTGCTTTCATCCTTCTTTTACCAGTTTCATGTTTCGCTTCCATACATTAGTATCGTACCAGCACTCCGTTGTGAGCCGCTATTTTGGCTTCCATGGAGATAATTTTATTTGCAATCACCCTGTTCAAAGCACCACTTATTCTGTTCCCTGCATTCACTATCTACTTTCCCTTTCCTTGTGAACATGCTTCTTAGATATAAAAATTCTTGCACCTGTTTTAGGCATTCATTGTGAACGATAATCTTGCATTCTGTTATATCTTTCTCTCCTTCAAACACCATGGCCTTTGACTTACTTACGACGTTTATAACATTCATAAATTAATGACATTTTCTGTTTCAATTCATGGAAGCAATCTATAGTTGGTTTGATAAACATTTGATTTTGTAGAGACCCTTTAAAGTATTTTTAATTACGGTTTTACTTGCTAAATCCCGCGATTCGGAATGCATCAAAATACGTGTCACAATAGATTTTAAGAAACTGTGGTACTTACAATGTTAAACATAAATGAAAAATGATTTGATTTTACCTTAAGTGATTGCTGAATCAATTAATGAAATAATTTAAAAGTAATTAACGATTTTTAATTAAACTTGCATTATTACATTAGAAAGTGTTATAATTCTTCGATACATCAAACAAAGACGTTCCAAAGGGTAAGTAAGATAAACGAAAGTTATAATTCATCCCCGTTATTTGATTTACGATAAAAGTTTGCCAGAAATAAGATTTTAAGACTTGAAAGTAAAATGAAAGCGTCCATTGAAAAATGTTTTTAGACATTTCTTTGTTCATTTTGTTTATCATTTTTCTTCAAGACTTTGGATAATCAGCAGATTGACGTATTAATTAACGGTAATTTTATCCATCGTTTGCAAATAAAATAAAAATACTAAGAAATTCCCTAATTTTGTACAGAAATCTAATATCGCTCATTTTGTGCAACAATGGATTAATTACACTTTTAGAAGTATTACAGGAGATGTCATTCAGACGTTGAAGCAACAGAAATGGCGCCATTTTACTCGATTCTACAATGGCACTAGCGCCATCTCGCAGCATTTCACCACAAAAGCATTTCTGTCGATGTTTCTTTCGATGTAAATAGTTTTTCTGCACATTTCGACATATTCAACTTGTTTACAAAAATGTTACGGTGTTCGTGATATATTTTTCATATTAACCTACCCTATTCTAACTACCCTTCTAACATACAAGCCTCTCTCTCAAATAAAAGACTTTAGGGGTATTCCTAAAAAAAAATAAAAAAACAAACGTAAGTTAGACTTGAAATAATGAATGAATTTGCATACAACATTTAGAGTGTGTCCAAATACTTGTTCACAAAATCTGGATTATCTCCAATCACAGGAGTTATTTTCATATTATTTTTTGACATCTCATGAAAGATGAAGAAGAATATGGAAGTCTGGGCATTGACAGTCGTCAGCCTTGTAAATGCCCAGACTTCCATATTCTTCTTCATCTTTGATGAGATTAAAAAAAATATTAAATGTGTTATTGTTAATCTCCCAAATTCGATGTGAGAGCGTACATTGGTACTCGTAAACGGTATGTGGGGCGCATATTTCATGGATGAAGTTTGCATGGTACTTGAATTTACATCAGTACTTAAATAGAAAAGTCTCCAGTTCAGTGAATATGGTTTCTAACTTGTTTAGGGTTGCTGGTACACTTAAGATTTTCGGTGAATAAATTATTCCAGAATTCAAAGGGATTTCGCTGTGTTAATTAACTTATTGTGACTGAGAGATAATTCCTTGAATGGCAAAAGAAGCAATTTTGTTAATATAATTATTTGTATCAAAACAACATTACATCTCATTATAATCTTATAAATTACTTTATAAAAGAAAAAATAATGATTAAAGAAAACACTTCGTTTTTTACCACTTGAGTTTTATTATAAACTACATGTTTCAGAAGTTAAACTTCCATCATTCAGGTCTGTATAGTAACTATACAGACCTGAATGATGGAAGTTTAACTTCTGAAACATGTAGTCTACATATGATAAAACTCAAGTGGTAAAAAACGAAGTGTTTTCTTTAATCATTGTAACATGTCTTACCATAAAGTTAATGCCGAAACAATAAATAAAATAAAGAAAAAATATATGTAAAAAATCTCAGCATCTTAATTTATTTTCACATAAGCTTAATCTGGTAACTATGCTACGTGCTATACACGTTGCAAAGTTACCAGTACACAGGTTGCTTTGGCTCAGTGTGCCTTAATGAAAAATTTTTTTTTCTTCTAATATGTCTTATTTCATAATGCTTGTGAAGCAAATATTGAAATTCTATGAAACAACTACATATATAGTCGAAAATACTCAAAATGCTATATGACAGCAGCTGATAAGAAGCACCAAGTCAGTCATTGCCGATGTTCAGTTTTGAATATGAGGCTGATATTGTCAACAGTTGGCGCTGCTATTAAACTAAATAAAAGCTTTTTAATAGATTTATATTATGCACTGACACTTCGTGATGGAATTGCATTTTTAATTTATTATTAGATTAAAACCAATATTTTTAGCTTTTCCACTTTTTTATTTGACCAGCGACCGGGTTTCGTCGTTACCGACATCATCAGACTGGTCTGATGATGTCGGTAACGACGAAACCCGGTCGCTGGTCAAATAAAAAAGTGGAAAAGCTAAAAATATTGGTTTTAATCTAATAATAAATTAAATAAAAACTGTTTCAAAAAAGTTTTATCTGTTTCTATTTCAAAAAAAACTCTTGGCACAGGTATATAAAATATAAAAACACGCTCGTATTTGAATGCAAGGTTGTGTAATTTTTTTAAAAAAAGTTATGGGTTTTTAAACAAACTTAAATCTATTATATATTCTGAATATATAGATAAAACATTATTTTTATTGATTATTTGTATTGCATTTACAGCTTACAGGAAAATGGTGCAAGAATTCTGAATAATACTATATTCTAAGAAAAAGATTTCAGAAGCATGAAGAAAAATATATGCTAAAGTACTTAAATCACTTGTTTTTTTTTAAGTTTCCAAAACGCACCTGAAATCTTATCAAGATCTAATTCTTTTAAATATTATTTCACAAATCAGCTAAATCACACATTTATTACTTCTCAAAATCTTAATTTAAAGTTCTCATCTATAAATATATGATTTACAATATGTATGCATGTGAAGGAGGCGAGGAGTGTATATCAGGACAGAAGAGTGTGGCGTTCCATCCTTTCTTCCTGTCCCTGCGGTGAACGGCGTGATGGTAGTAGTAGTAGTAGTAGTAGTTGTAGGGTGTGTATGTGTGTATAAGTAAATTAATACATTTCAATATAATTTAGGGCAGTAAAAAATTGAATACACTTACTTTGACTTTCCGTCCCCTCCGGGCTGCGATTTGCCTGGACTGCCTCCTTAGGGCCTCCAGCGGGCCTGCTCGTCCGCAGCTCCCGCGGCAGCTCCGCTAGCGCTGCGCCCCCCGCGCGGGGCCCCTTCAATCCTTACACTGGTCGCGACCCAACCCCCAACTGCCACGGAACTAGAACAACTTTTAGCCCGCTTCAGCGCAAAGTTCACTCGAAGCTTTCCGGACTTCCGGCGAGAATTTGGCGTTAAGAATTTCACACCGTCTTACACTGACACTTTTCAAAATTACTTAACAATTTCGCGGATATTAGTTAAAGAAGAAGTCGTTCATTCAGGTTTGTCAATGAGTTTTATAAAACGGAGTTTAGGAGACCGATTTATCTTTAGTATTGTCTTCTTAAAGCGAGTTCATTAGACACCCCGAGAGCTGTGTTTGATTAGCATTGTGAGTCTCTGTGACGCTTTATTAAATCTTCGCGGTGAGATTACCGAATGGCTACACTTTGTCACCGGAATTGCGGTAATGCACGCTAGCTGTCTCACCGGGCCTGCGAAGCGCCTCCTCTGACGATTTTATCAGTAACTTGAGAAAATTTTCATACAGAAAAAAACTCATTTATCACAGCTGACGATAAATCACCCACTTTCCACATAAGAATAGATATTTTACGAAATCTACCGGTGAAGCCACGAAAGCATTATTTTAAATGTTATCACATTATTTTGATATCTATCCAGAAAATCAGTCAGTGATTGAAGGTGAATTATACAAAATAAACGAAAAAAATCCCGAATTTTGGAGATTAAAATACGTTAGGAGAAAAATCGTATATTATTTCGTAATAAGCCACTGATGTGAGGAATTATGTACAGGTGTTGCTGACAGTACGTTGTAATAATTCCTGAGAGTTCTGTCCCGTTTCGTTCAATCTGCAAACAAAAGAAAAAAATATTACGTCACTATCTCCACAGTTAGTATCATAATATTATTATAGGCGACGTTAATATCACGTGGAGAATACTGTGAAAGGATAATTTGGAAGTTGTTGGAAACCATGTGGGAGCGGTTGAACATTTGGAGATGTGTAAAACGTATTAGGATAGCATTACCGGTATAACAAGCGATGTTAGGCCAAATAAAGAATACATAATCGTAAAACTAAATAGTTGAGTTGGGTCCCAAGTGCCACATAATATAAATTATTAATCTCTTTAGGATAATTAAGGTATTCGAACGAGGTACTAAAGTTAATGAGGTGAATGTTTTGTGAATCAGGTACAAAAGTAATTATTTTTTTATCATGTTTTTTTTATTATCTCTACTATTCTAAATAAGAGAATATTTTCATATTCTCAATATTATTAATATTTATAGCATTTACTTTGTGGTTAGTCATTTTAACTTTTTTTTTATTTTTTTACAAAAATGTTAAAAATATTAGTGTATAACCACTCACAAGATTTTTATGTCTACCGGTTTCAGACGTACCCGTCTCTTCGTTAGGACAATCACCACCACAGCATGCAAACAATACCACCCTTCACCACCATAGCACCATTTACACACTTAAAACTATACAAAATGTTTAGCGCATGCGATTTTTGGTCCACCTGAATACCAACATGCACTAAAGGTTTCAGCACAAACATGCGCTGCGAGCAGAGGTTAAACATGCACTAGGATTAATCATATTAATAAACCAGCGTTTATACTCGTAGGATGAAAGGAGTGGAAGGGGTTTGTATTGGATATTGACGAATCTTGCTTAACCGATGTTGAATCAAATAATGGACTATAGGTTAAATTAATTTAGTTGTTAATTAAAGGAATTTTATTTTTAAGTGCTTTCCGAATATAAAAAAATATGGATATTTTAAGTTTTATTGCTTCACATTTCATTCAATCATTCAATCTAATATTTATTCGATCATGTTAGATTTTTTGTTTTAAATCGTTATAGTTTAAAACCGTTTGAAAGAAGCTGTTAGTTGGCAGAATTACAAATAAGTAGGTTTTCGATACTTGAAAATCGTTTAAAATATGACGTCAGTAAAAGAATTACCACCGATTAGGTTTTCGAAAGAACTGTTCAAAATATGTTGTTAGCAAAAAAATTACAATGAGTAGGTTTTCAATAATTGACGACCATTTCAAAATATGCTTTTAATATACAAAATATAAAAGAAGTGCATCAAATAGATTTTCAAAAGTTATAAATCGTTTGTATTATGTTATTAGTAATATAATTAGGTTTTCAACCATTTTAAAATATGCTGTGAGTTTATAAAATTACCACTGAATAGGTTTTCGAGAGTGTTTTTGATTATTATATTATTTAGACCTACAAAATTAACTAAAGAAAACAAATTTTGAGTCGTCTACCATGGGGTTGGCCGTACAGTGCGATGTGGGGGAGTCTGGATGGTTCCATTCTCCTCACATGCGCATACCATTGTCTTCTTCGTTGCCTTCCCCACCTAACGACATCTTCGATCTCGCATATTTCCTTGATCTTGGCATTTCTGATTCTATCTCGAAGACTCTTGCCTGTTATGCTTCTCAGAGTCTTCATTTCTGACACAAATTTTAATGGGACAAAATTGCATACAATTGGTTTTATATCTTCATATGTAGTGATTAGTAAAATGAGTCTTTTTTAATATGAAAATCAAATAAATTTTCATATTAAAAAATATGTTTTCCTCACATATTAAAAAATAAATAATTAAAATAAATAACAATAAATACAAAATTCAATAATTCAGTAAATTAAGAGATACAAGATTACAATTGTTACGTACAGACAGAATAGATACTCAAAAATATAGTTGAGTTTTTAAAAATGTAAATAAACAACTTTGAGTTTTACGTGAAAATTTTGATAACATCACAATATTCTCCAGATATTAAATTACATTTTTAATTAAAGTTTTGATCGGTATATACCACTTTTTTTAACATGTACCGTGACACGTGTTTCGATGCATTCCGCATAATTTTCAAACACCATTTGCAAACACATAGTGTTTGAAAATTATGCGAAATACGCGTCACAATAGATTTTAAAACATAGTGGTATTTATCAAGTTAAACTTAAATTTTTATAATGGATATATATTACCACAACGTGACTGCTGAATCAATTGATTAAATAATAAATTTCAGTCGAGTAATCAACTATAAGTGTACACAATTGGGATTAAAATCTATTTCAGTTAGATTTGTACACTGAAACTTTTAATATATTCGGGAATTATTAACTCATATACATGGAATTCCCTTTACCAATATGTAAATTTGTGACAAACAACATGGATGCATAGCAATAGGATGTTTGTTGGAGGAACAATTTGCATTTTCATATTAAGAGTATATGTGAATATACAGGAATATTTCAAAGCTTTAATTAATTGCACATACCATAACATCACTATTTAGTTGGCGTCGTTTGACTATTTTCTATCAAGTGGACTTACTTGCACTTTGAAGAATAGGATTTGCTCAACCTAAAAACGTTAAACAACGAAACGTAGTAAAAATATGTGTATAACAAATTACGCAACAAGTTTAAAGTCTGTGCTAGTAAATTTCATTCAAAAGGTAATGAATATTCTACAGCTTTAAACAAATTCTTGGGATAGCAGCAAATCTCTTTAGAGTAGAGAAAACAAAAACATATAAATTCAGAAAAGAAAAAACTGTTTTAATAAGACGTTCATCATGGTTTTATTTACGAATAATATGATTGACCGCTATATGTAGAAATAATGAGGAAATATAGGAACACAGTGTTTTTTAATTTTTATTTTAAATCTATCACAAAAAATATCTTTTTATTTTATTTATGTTTGATAATTTATTCCTTGCGTATTTATGTATTTTTAGAGCTATTTTTACGATTTTTTAAATGCATAATAAATATCTCTGTAGCAAAGTATATTTATTTTTCACGTGTTCTAAAATTTGAGACTGATCTCAATCGATTTCAATAACAAAAGACTATAAATTGTTCAATTTGGTCAAATTTTCCATTAAAATATGGTAAAATATTGCTCATTTTATCGTTCAGTACACAGTGCATGAATCCCGACATTTTTCTGTTTTACCGAATTGAAGCACCTCGTATGAAATTTAGATTATCCGGGTATTTTTTATTCAGATCACGTTTAATATTGCAAAATTGGTAGGGAACGTATTACGTATTAAGATGAGCAAAATTCATTATTACGATTATTTACATATTTGGTATTCAGGAAACATTTCAGTATTTTCGTCTAATGTGAAATAAGGATGTAAAAATTAGTTTTCTCGGCTGACAAATCAACTAATATCAACGTTGAAAGTCGAAAGTGTTTGGTGCGAAATTTAAGTAGAGAAATAGAAATTTGATAGATATTTCAATTCAAATTTATCAAGATTGATTCATTACATTTTGGCTGTGTCCAAATCTTTGTTCACAAATCGTGGTTCCTCCATTTATGAGTTATTTTTACATTTCGACATCTCAACAAAGATAAAGATCCATGAATATGGAAGTCTGGGTTTTTAATTTTTTCAATAAAACATGTTTAATATGCTAACTGGAATTGGTGTCTCAAGCAAGAGATGATCTTATATGATGATATTTGGTAAATTATTAATTCTTCATACACTTTGTGGTAATATCTATCTATATAATATTATTTTTTGACATCTCATCAAAGATGAAGAAGAATATGGAAGTCTGGGCATTTACGGGGCTTACGACCGTCATAGGCTGGTTTAAGTGATCACTTTACACACGTGTAACATTCACCAATTCTACCCATTATTGACAACCACACTACTCAAATTCTTGGAAGTTCTATATATATGAACCAATTTAGAAACCTTGTTCATGAATCACTAGAACTTCACTAGAGACATCTATTGGTGAGATGTAAAGAAGCTTTTTATTAAGCAGAAACTCTTATATTAGTATGTGAGATCCGAATCCTGGATTATAATCGCACACATGAGAAACGCCAGAAAATACCATTTTCATTTTCATATTCTTCTTCATCTTTGATGAGATGTCAAAAAATAATATGAAAATAACTCCTGTAATTGGAGATAATCCAGATTTTGTGAACAAGTATTTGGACACACTCAAAATGTTGTATCTATATAATATAATATATTTCTTAAAATCTATAGTCAAGTGGACTGTGATTCGATGCATTCCAAATCATCTTCAAACACCGATACGGTATACATTTACCAAGTATTTTTTTATGAAGAATCAATTTGTTCACCTCAGTTGTGAAATGGTCAGCACGCTTGGCTACCGTTCTGGAGGTCCCGGGCTTGATTCCCAGGAGGGAGAGTTGAATTAATAATAGTGATTTTTTCGCTGTAATATTTATTCAATATTACCCTGAACTGGTATCTGAAGCGGAGAGCTGATAATCTTTCTTTCATGTGTTAACAATCAAGATTATACTGCGTTTATATGATGCAGTGCCTTATGGACTAATGGGGTGCAAATAAGGGTTTAAAAAAATGAAGAATCAATTTTAAGTCTTGTGTATTGTATTAACCTACTAATTTTAACCTTCTAAAAGGTACTTCAACAATTTTTATATTCCAGCGTCTTTATTATTTTTGCATTCGATAAATATACAAAAAAGGAAGTTTTTATATCCAGTGAATTTCAAGACTCAGACAAATTACTGTTGATAGGCCAAATTTTTGAAAGTGTGCCAAAAGATTCATTGATGTGGAAGATTTGTGAAATAAAATACATTTTCAGAATCATTGTTGGATAAAAATTTTGTGAAAACACCGTCATACATAATCCCAACTTAATAAACGAGAAAAGAGAAGGAAAAAATTCCAAGGCTTGTCCTTCAGCTATCCTTAATATCTCACATATGTAGGTAAGTTAACGGACAAAACGGTGTAAGTATTTACATAATTAGGTACAAATACAAAATATATTAACGTCTTCATTAACAAACCTTATGATTATCCAATATTTTTTATTGAATTATTTTGTAATATGTTCGTTTAATCGACAAAAATTGTCATTAAAAGTTCAAAAATTCATATGAGAATATTAGAGCGATAAAATAATTTTTTCGACTATCTGAGAATCGAAGGCTGTATCTCAAGCTTTGTAGCCAAACGCCTTAACCACTACACTTTGGAGGAGGGCACAATGTAATGCAATTTGGGCACATATAAATAGATGCCAAAAACATGTGGGGAAACCTAGAGTTGTGAACAAGTATTTAGACAGAATAAAAATGTGGTAAAAACCATTAATTTTTAAGATATGAGATTTTTTTCTTATATAACTTATACTGTACAACGTATTTCTTGTCTTTTTTGTATTATTTAAATATTAAGACTTATCTAACCAAGTGGGAGAACATACCTTCCTAACATGTATCGTATTTTACATGAATACATAATCGATTGAATAAAATATCAACAGATTTTGTAAATTTTCACCGAAATTCGAGCATTCGAAATCTCGGCTGAACGTAGTTTTCTGGTTTCTAAATCACACTGTTCTAGATAAGAACAATCGACATCTCCACATAGATGAAGAAGAATTTGGAAATTTGGGTATTTATATGGCTTACGACTGTCATAGGCTCGGTTAAGTGATTACTTTACACACTTGTAACATTCACTAATTCTACCAATGATTGACAAACACACTACTCAATTTCTTTATACTTCTATATATATATATATATATATATATATATATATATATATATATATATATATATATATATATATATATATATATATATATATATATATATATATATATATATATATATATATATATATATATATATATATATATATATATATATATATATATATATATATATATATATATATATATATATATATATATATATATATATATATATATATATATATATATATATATATATATATATATATATACATAAATACAATAAAAAAAGTGCAATTGAGTGACTAAATAAAGCAGCGTTTTTAAAATTTTATTTGAATTTCAGTGTTAAAACTATTTTTTAGCAAATTATTCATCAAAACACGTTTTAATAGGTGAAGACTTTTTATCAAGCTTCGTTAGACAACATTCAAAACATCTGTACATTTTAAGCTCAGTCTAATTTCCAGCGATGTTTTGACTCAAGTTAGTTCGAGATGAACAACTCAAAGCGAGCAAGATGCGGAGCAATACTAATTAGGAAACTGAGCACAGGAAATTCTGTTCATAAACAAATGTCGTTGTTGTTGGTACAACCCTGTAATTTTGATATCATTTGTGTTTTTCTGAGTAATTATTTTTTAAGATTAGGGGTATACAAGCATTATATTGACATCTTAACAAAGATAAATGAGAACATATAATTTTCAATTAAAGTTTAACTTAAGAAAATACGAATATTTCTTAAAATCTATTGTGTTTCGATGCATTCCGCATCATTTTCAAACACCGTATGAAAATGATGCGGAATGTATCGAAACACGTGTCACAGAAGATTTTAAGAAATAGTGGTATTTACTTAGTGAAACTTTTACTGAAAATGGATAGGTTTTTACCACAAAGTGACTGCCGAATCAATTGATGAAAGAATAGTCTGAGTAATTACAGGGCCTGCGATCCGTCAAAAGCTGGTTTGAGTGACTTTTCATATATGTAATACCCACCATTCTACCCATGATTGACAATCACACTAGTCAAATTTTAAAAACTCATACATATATCATATAATTCTCACGCCACTTCATGTTTGAGTTCGCCGCAGTATCTGTCGTTGATTTGGGTGAGCTTTTTATTGAGAAGAGATCTTTATATAATCTTTCGATATATGTTTTTATATGTATGTAATTAACTCGCCTTCTTCTTATTTTATGTTTTGAATTATTTGAAATATCTTTCGTTGTAATAAGGGTCTCTGTAAATTATTAATTGCTTAGCTTACTCAACTAATCCTTAGATTTTGTTTCGAACTCTTATATAAAAAAATATAAAAAAAACTTGTCGATTATAAGGCAAATATATATACGGGTGCCAAAACTTGAGTACTATGGTTGTCAAGCATGGGTAGAATGGTGAATTTTACACGCATGTAAATGATCACTTAAACCAACCTATGTTAGGTCGTATGCCTTGTAGATACCCAAACTTCCATAATTTTTTATTCTATTTTGAGCTGTCAATATAAAAATAACTTCAAAATGGAGAAAACCAGATTTATGAACAAGCATTTTACTCACACAAATGTTGTAAAGAGGTGTGTTCTTTAATATTGTATCTACCGCTGATTGCTTAATATTACCGGAGAGAGTACGCTGATGACTTTCTGCTCAGTCTCATTAAAATGCTCAGCGAATTTCACTAGAGTAACGCGATTACGTGCTTTTCTCTCAGGTACAAAGGAAAAGAGAACTTCGGTTAATGTAAAGTTACACTACTGACGTAATTAATGTTCATTCAGAAGTCCCAGTCGGTATGAATAAATAATAATAATTTATTTAAAGCGATCAAAGCTTCGAGAGAGAATGTTTAATATTTAATTTAAGTTCTGTGTTTAGTTTTGTAATTTATTTGTTCTTTGATTGTTATCAACTGTGATAGAATTGTGCTTCTATGTCACTTTAAAAAAGTATTTTTAACAGATCAGTAACATCAAGTTTTACACATGTATCAATATTTAAACTGTTTCAATTATAAAATTCTTTATTAGTAAAAATACCTGGAATAGGGACGGTCAAAGTCAAAGACAAATTGTACGAAACGAGAAACAAACCACGATATCAATGTCGACTGAAAATTTTAAATGATCTTAGCGCTGATAATGTCGAATTGAACACATAAAAATCCTCATATTCATCGCTAATCGATTTTGATGAACGATAAATTTATTTAGTCCATCAGGACTACCATATGTATAATACCTACTCTACGCAACTAGAAACTGATTAAATGCGAATGCTTAAATGGTCAGCTGGAGTGTCCCTTATAAACAAAATAAAAAATCTGCAATCATGGAAGCCTGGGTGTAACATATGTATATCAATAGTAAGTAAGGTGGAGAGAAGGCAATTGAGATGGTATGGGCACACGGAACGCAGGGAATCTGAACATAATGTAAACCAGACAGTTGCTATGGATCTTCCTCGAAAGACATCTAGAGGAAGACCAAAAAACCAACAGTCTACAAAAACGATAAGTTGAGATGGAGCCAGAAAGAAGAACAACTACTACTGCTACTATCACGCCGTTTCCATGCAGAGTGCCATACTCGTCTGTCCAGTAATATACTCAAACATTTTTCTTCATCCAAGCATCTAGTTTTACAAATATTATCATCAGAATGTCGAGTTTTTTACATATTTTTACCAAAAACCTATTCTATAGGTACATGCTCATACTGCGGTTGAATGGCTGCATGGTAAAAATGTAATCAACCTTTCGATATACGGAATACCAAGCGAGAGAATATTTTCATTTATTTTCCTCTAGGGAATAATTGAACGTAGTAAAGACATACAAACCTTACAAAGATTTTAAAAAAAATCGTGCGTTGGCGGTTTCATCGCTAAGAATAAATATATTTCAACTAATCAAAAACAGACTAGCGATAGTTGTCAAAATTGGAGCCCCATGTAGCCATTTAAAATTTGAGGTCAGACATAAGCGCCCTTGGGTATTTTACGAAAATAGTTCTTTTTAAAATTTCTAAAATGATTATTTTTACTACAATTATAAACTGAAAAGTATAAGATATCTCTTAGTAAAATATAACAGCTATTTATCTGATGATTGATTACTTACTACTTTTTCGACAAACAAATTGAAAAAATTGCACGACAAAATTTTTTTTTCATCAAAATTTTTGTTTTTTTTTATCATTTTTGTTTTTTTTCGTATATGGCAGAGTTTGTTTCAGAATATTAAATATTAAAAAATAGCAGAAACAATAAATTCGTAATCCTTCATCATAAGTTGTTCTGGAAGTTTTTTTTTAAACAATTATTTCTGGGATATTGTTTTGTTTAGTTATGGCAAGGCAGGCAAAATGCAGTAAAGGGCTTGCAAAATAATGAGCGGTTTCTAAACAGTACCGAGTCAATGTTTAGAGCAGTGATTCCCAAAGTGGTCTATATCGACCCCCAGGGGTCTATGACAACTTGCAAGGGGTCTATGTTTTAATTTGAATTTAAAATATAAATGTATAAAACCTAACATGTGTGGTTCAAAGTGAGTAACACTACATATACCGGCTGTCAAAATGCATTTGAAGTTAATGAATTTGATAAAAATCAATATCAGCAGGTAAGGCAAGGGGTCTACGAGATAAAAGAGTTTGGGAACCTCTAGTTTAGAGTGTTCCTAAGTCAATCTTCACAGTAGACCGGTATATTACGAAGAAAAAGAAAAAGGAATGAAAACGTGAGAATAAAAAGAACTGTTTCCCTTATGTGGCAATTGAATCTTTTCAGCAAATGCTGTATGCGACGGGTACTGAAGGGATGGTCTCCCGTGAGGATACGGGTGTAGGGAAACGTAGATACAAAATGTGTGAAGCTACTACGAGTACGAGGTAACGTACATACATACAGGGTGGGGCAAAATTAATCACCCTATCGCGAGATGTTATAAATTTGCAAGTGGCGTCGTACGTCAATCATATATGGAACATGTGAACTAGACAGCTGCAGTATACAAACAAATTGATAAAACGGACACAAATGTCTATCTAATAAATCAAATGCGTACATGTACAAATGTGTATCTAAAAAAATCAAATATGCATATGTACAAATATACGTAACACTGGCGGTAGCCACTTGACGGATACCATCTTTTTCATTTCTAAAATTAAGGTCTTAATATTGATTTCCATTACTCAAATTTATTTTTATTTATTTATTTATTTTATTTATTCATTTGTTTTCATAATACATAGATATATTCAATAAACATATTCATTTCATATACACATTTATTATACGTATTACGACTCTTTAGGCATGGCCTGTGTCGAGCCGAATACTAACATGGTAATACAAAATTTATATATATATATATTTTTAATTTTTAATATTTTTTTTTTAGTGATTAGATTATAAACATAACATACAGGAGATACAAAAATAATTTATAGTTTAAGGTTTTTCAATGTGATAATTACACCTGGACTTTAATCAATTCACTTTCTACCTTGTCCCTTCCAATGTTAAGCAACCATCGACGGACACTGTTCTTAAAGACCTGATCATTAAGTAAAAAAGTTATTTCTTAACAAAATTGTTTGTTCAATTTTGAAACACCCTGAATCTGTTTGTATACTACAGCTATATGGTTTACTAGTGTCAAATATGATTGGCGTAAGACGCCATTTGCAAAAAAATTATCATCTTCCGATGGGGTGATTAATTTTGCGCCACCCTGTTCAACCGTAGGAATAAATCAAGATCCGATCCAGTTTGGTCGTGTTCTTTCATCTCCCATGGGAGCCAACATGATTGTATAGGAACCTTACTCGACTTGTAAACATTCCAGTCTCGAAGAATAAATCTGACGATATCTACACTAATTTCAAACACTTCTTTGATCCCACTAATCCGATTTGTGTTATGAATTTCTGAACATTGTTTAAGTTATTTTAAGTATTATCAGTGGATCTTTTGTGGACCCATACCGAGTTCTATTAAAAAACCGCGAAGTAATGTAAGCAAACTTTGCTCCCCGCACCTTACCGCTTGTCTGATTAAGAATACCACGTTTTAAACTGAAGTTATCCATGTCAACTAGCTTTTATTATGTACGTACTATTTTTAAAATATTACCTTTCTATTTTTATTAACGCTTTTGATAAAAATATAAAAAAGCCCTTTTAAAAAAATCAATCAGTTTGTATTAATTAAAATGCAAAATATTTCGAGTTTAAAACCCCTACAGTTTGTTCTATTCAATAATCTAAACTGTCAATATTCAAAAATGCGAGTTCGTTCAATTTGAAAATCGAAACTCTCCATATTTGATAGTTACCTAGTTTGTTCTATTTAAAAATCGAACTCTCCTTGTTCAAAAGTTACCTAGTTTGTTCTTTTTAAAAAAGACACTCTCCATTTTCGAAAATCGCCTACTTTGTTACATTTAAAAAAGAAGCTTTCCATTTTCGAAAATCGCCTGGTTTGCCCGATTTCAAAATAGAAACTCTCCAACTCGCTCAGTTGGTTTTATTTAAAAATCAAAACTCTCCATATTCAAAAGTCACCTAGTTTGTCCTAGCGTTTTTGAAAGTAGCCTAGTTTGTTCCTTTTGAAAATTAAACTCTCCATATAATAAAATAACAACTCATTAGTTTCTCTTTCCATATTTGTAAAACAAAAACAATAAATTTGGAAAAAAAACTGTATACTTGCTATCTTATTATATAAAATGCAGTTCCACGAAGAAATGTCAGGTCAAGTACGAAACTTGAAACTCTCCATGTTTAAAAGTTGCTTGTTGTGTTGTATTTAAAAATCTAACTTCTCCATCTTTGAAAGTCATATGTTTATGGCCAAAGTTGTTTAAACGTTTAAACGTAACATTCTGAGTAAGAGAGTTGGGCGAGAGAGGGACAAATTTTTTACTAACATTATAACTTAATTTTTTGACATCTCATCAAAGATGAAGAAGAATATGGAAGTCTGGGCATTAACGGGGCTGACGACCATCTCACCAATAGATGTCTCTAGTGAAGTTCTAGTGATTCAAGAACAATATTTCTAAATTGGTTCATGTATATAGAACTTCCAAGAATTTGAGTAGTGTGGTTGTCAATAATGGGTAGAATTGGTGAATGTTACACGTGTGTAAAGTGATCACTGAAACCAGCCGATGACGGTCGTCAGCCCCGTAAATGCCCAGACTTCCATATTCTTCTTCATCTTTGATGAGATTTCAAAAAGTAATATGAAAATAACTCCTGTAATTGGAGATAATTCAGATTTTGTGAACAAGTATTTGGACACACTCAAAATGTTGTAAATAAATTATCTGGTCAAATTATAAGCTTGATAATAAAAATGAAAATTGTATTTTCTGGCGTTTCTCATGTGTGTGATTATAATCCAGGATTCGGATCTCACATACTAATATAAGAGTTTCTGCTTAATAAAAAGCTTCTTTACATCTCACCAATAGATGTCTCTAGTGAAGTTCTATTGATTCAAGAACAAGGTTTCTAAATTGGTTCATGTATATAGAACTTCCAAGAATTTGAGTAGTGTGGTTGTCAATAATGGGTAGAATTGGTGAATGTTACACGTGTGTAAAGTGATCACTTAAACCAGCCTATGACGGTCGTCAGCCCCGTAAATGCCCAGACTTCCATATTCTTCTTCATCTTTGATGAGATGTCAAAAAATAATATGAAAATAACTCCTGTAATTGGAGATAATCCAGATTTTGTGAACAAGTATTTGGACACACTCAAAATGTTGTATTATAACTTAAATTTTTTATAAAATCAGATTTAAAAAAAAATCATATAATCATTTGAAAATTAAGTAAAAGTATTAAAATAAGTTTATGTTTTTGATTAACTAATTAGTAATCATAATAAATCATGAATTAAATTAATTGGATCTTAAAGAATCAAAAATCGAGCGTAGAATTTAGTAGCATGTTGTAGACAAGCCTGCCCAGATTCAATGAACATATTTCATAAATTGAAAAAGTTGAATAAAATACACAAACAGTTTTAAAACCAGTTATGTCTACGATTTTTTTACCTTCAAATTACCAAACCATCTTTTTTTACATCATAAAATGTAAACGGGATAACTCACAAGACATCAAAGTCAGATTGAAATGGCGTGGAACTTTTCAACATCCACGATCTTCTTTGTTATAAAGACATTAATTTGACCTCCGAATGCGTATTTTAAGATGTAACAATACATGTGGTAGTATCTCCTCAATAGGTTTTTTACGGTGCTGAAGTATAGACACTAATGTTAGACAGTTTATGAAAAAACCTTTGAAATATGGAGCTACTGTGGATTATTGATGATCTTCAAAAGAAACAGTTAAATCATTTTAAAAAAACGTTGGCATTTCTTTTGTCTTTTAAGAAAAGATAACATAAATTGTTTGTTTTAAGAGGCGATAAATTTATAATATATATATATATATATATATATATATATATATATATATATATATATATATATATATATATATATATATATATATATATATATATATATGTATATATATATTTATATATTTATATAAATATATATATATTTATATTTATATATATATATATATATATATATATATATATATATATATATATATATATATATATATATATATATATATATATATATAAATGTGTTTATAATTTTTTTTCAACTAAAAACCGCTTCCCACAGGGGTAGGAGAGAACAAAATGCCATACCAATCTGTTTTTGCAAACAATCTTCACCTCTCACCTCTTCCACATTCATACATTCCCGCCGATTATTCTAACTCCTTGCCTTACAGCATTAATATGGAGACCTAAAAATTACAAATTAAACGCCAAATCTATAAATAAATTAACTAGTAATAGTTATACTTTAAATATTTACTTATTTGCCCTCAACCCCTGTAAACTGTCACGTGAAAAGATGATTAACGATATTAGAATTTAGTGGGAGGTACCATTTTAATTGCTTTTGCTAATCAAGTGTTACAGAAGTTTCCATATTAAAATCAATTTATGTAACCGAATACATTGCAGCTGTTATGATTTTTGAAATCTTTATTTCGGTAACAGACTACGTATGTTTAGAATAACGTGTGAAATTTATGTTGTTCATGATTTCTTTTCATTTTATTGACAGAAAATCTACATTTTAGTATAAGTAATATTCACAACATTTTGAGTGTGTCCAAATACTTGTTCACATATGGATTATCTCCAATTACAGGAGTTATTTTCATATTATTTTTTGACATCTCATCAAAGATGAAGAAGAATATGGAATTTTCCATATTTTTCTTCATCTTTAATGGGTGTCAAAAAAAATACAAGTAATATTGCTTTCAGAATTTACAGAATTAAGAATACCGGGAGAGAAATATGCGAGATCGAAGATATCGTTAGGTAGGGAAGGCAACGAAGGAGACAATGGTATGCGCATTTGAGGAGAATGGAACCGTCCAGATTCCCCCACATTAAACTGCACGGCCAACCCTAAGTTAGACGACTTTCAGGCAGACCACCACAGAGATGGATTGACAGCTGCGAGTTGAAATCGCAGGAGGCTAATCCCTCTCAAAAACAGGCCACAAGACCTACACCCAGCAGATGAAGAAGAAGAAGAAGAAAAAGAAGAAGAAGAATATCATTTTAAAGATCTTAATATTTAACAGTAAATTAAAGCAATGGTAACTATAGCTTCGAATATACAAACCATACGCAGAAAGAGTAGAACGCCAATCAAATGAGTTAACTGAAAGGATTTAAGTCATTTACACCTTTCGAAAGAAATACCTACTTCATTTTCATCGGAATCCCTTCTTTAAGAAAATTACAGCACGCTCGTCATATGTGTGTGCCTACATACGAACCAGTGTATGTATATCAAATGTATAAAATATTTTTGTAACAGGAAGAAAAATCTTTTTGTACCTTATAATGTAATTTCTTCGAAAAGCAATGTTTTCAAAAAATGAACATTTCCTTCACGTTTTATACAAATTAATTTATTTACATATTTTACAATTCCAACCACATCTTTTTATCAAGATAAGAAATGTATAAAGTAATACAAGAGTATCATATTATCATTTACCTGTATGATGTTCATAATGTAAGAATTTTAGATATACTTTGTGAGTATTTTGTATTTACTATGTGTATTGGATTTCTGATATAAAGGTAATATCATCAAACTTAATAAAGCTGTCGTGTGTAAAAAGTTGTAATAAAAATTCATTCAGTCACTTTGTGCTCATATGTATCTATTTAAAAAAATTGTTTTCCTTAGTAAATACAACTATTTGCTAAAATCTTTTGTGATACATGTTAAAATGATGCGAAATGCATCAAAACACGTGTCATAATAGAATCTTAGAAATAATGGTCTTTACCAAGTAAAATTTAAATTTAAAATATTTATTTTTCACACGAATCCCTTTTAACGGATAATCTAAGGAATAAAAAATTTACAATGGATTCATAAGCAGAACCAGGTTATTAATTATTTAATTAATTAATTTTAGGATACAAAATAAATTTTATTTCATTCAAGTATGCGAATTTATTTTTCTCGTTTTAATTTCCTCGATTAAAGTTATATTTTTTTTAAACGAAATTTGATAATTATTTTCTAGGAACTAGAAAGGATGGGTTACTACGAGTATGAATTCAGCCGAATAAAGGGGATATCCTCTCCTCACTTTATAATAACAAAGGAAACACTTTGAAGAACATGTAATTAAATGATATTTCACATAAAATAACATGAGATTATAATGTAGTGGAACCAACGCCTTGGGAAATAATATAATAATATTATCACAGAGGAGAAATATCCAAGACAAGAGAAGAGAATCAAATTTTAATATTACATTTCGTACCTTTACAATGTCGGAAGGTTTGTGAATGATTTAAATATAAGGGATTATTTTCGTCGTACAAATATCATAATTTACTTAACGATACTATTTGAAACTTAATATTTGCATTAAATAAAATAATTAATTACACATTCCTTATCATTCTTCGTTAAAAGAATTAAGAGAATTTAATGTTTATTAAAGTGGTATTACAGGAAGTGAAGAATGAATGAAAAGGAGATTGTTATATTACCATACCACAATGTTAACAATGTTTTTAATATACAAAATATAATGAATTAATATATAACGTGCGATTTAACACCATTAGGTTTTTTAAGTGTAAAGATTTTTCAAAAGAAAATGTTCGTTAATAATCTGTAGTACATCTTGGAGCAGATGACAAGAAAACTACATGTCATCGAATAAATCCAGCTGCAATTATGCTAAAATATGATCGAATGTTTGACAAAAAAAAAGTTTTCTAAGAGAGTCTAGGAAAACATTTGTCCGATATTGTATTTTACGGGTAATTTCCACAATTATATTATTTGCTGAAAAAAAATGCCAGCGTTTAAGTTGAAATAAGTATTTTATTACCAATAAATTATAGGGAATTAGAGAGATACAACTAATTACAAAGCTTGCAACTTAAAAAGGGTTGCTTTAGTTTTGATACGCGGTCCTAGTTATTCGAAACGCACCAAATTCAATGACTTCACTACATTTCCTTTTACATGATATGTATTCACTGAATTTCATTTATATTTTACTCAAACTCTCTCCTTTTGGTATTGGATTTTGTCATACATTTGTATCTAGAGTGATGGAAATTTATGAAAGAATATAGTAAGTTTATCTGAATTACTAAATATATTTTCAGTATGAAATAAGTTTATAATAATTTATCCGCCTCCGTAGTGTAATGGTCAGCACGCTCGGCTACCGTTCTGGAGGTCTCGGGTTCGATTCCCAAGGGGGGTAAAATAAATATAAGTGATTTTTTTCACTGTCGTATTTATTCAATATTACCCTGGACTGGTACCTGAAGCGGAGGGCTGATCACCTTTCCTTCATTTGTAAACGATCAAGATAACACTGCGTTTATATGAAGCAGTGCCCTATGCACCATTGGGGTGCGGATAAGGGTTTTATTATTTTTTATTATTATATGAAATAAGATTTTTGAAAAAATATACACATATAATTATTTTATGGGCTTATGACATGATTCGTTTTTAGTATATTTTCTTTATTACTCTAGGCAGGCCAGATAATATCTCTAGTGATTAATAGTGATACCACTTTTTCCTTCTCTTTATGTATCCCTGAGTTTTCAAATTGACATTTCATAATTTTTCGGAAGAATATTCTAATCAACATTTTGAGTGTGTCCAAATACTTGTTCACAAAATCTGGATAATCTCCAATTACAGGAGTTATTTTCATACTGTTTTTTGACATCTCATCAAAGATGAAGAAGAATATGGATGTCTGGGAATTTACAGGACTAACGACCGTCATAGGCTGAAGTTCTAGTGGTTCAAGAACAAGGTTTCTAAATTGGTTAATTTATTTAGAACATTTGAATAGTGTGGTTGTCAATAATGGGTAGAATTGGTGAATGTTACACATGTGTGAAGTGATCACTTAAACCAGCCTATGACGGTCGTCAGCCCTGTAAATGCCCAGACTTCCGTATTCTTCTTCATATTTGATGAGATGTCAAAAAATAATACAATATTTTGTATTTTCTTGTTACTAATTTTTATAAATAAGATGCTTACTGTTGCTTGAAGGTTATTTAATCTTTAAAATAACCTTCCTGAGATACTTTTTTGACATCAGTCACTGTTTGTTAAAATTGTTCATCCGAAATTCTTATTTAAGAAGACCGCAGAATGTATCCTTTTTTAATTTGGGAGAGAAATTTACCGACAAGGTGAATGAAGCGCTTGCTTTCTTTGCCTTCACAAATTGCTTAATTCGGTTAAACTTGTAGCTAAGAGAAGGTAACAGAATTTGTGTTGAATAAACTGAATGCTGTAACACAACATTTAAAAAAATCGGGCCAATATTCTCGTTTATTTATGACATGCTCTTTTATCCCTTCAACAAAAAAAATAAGGATACTTTCTGAAACCTGTTTTTTTCTCTCATAATGAAAAATTCTTGATCCCAAATTGAAATCCCACAAGATGTCTTACGAAATATGTGTTTGAATTCGTATGAATAGTATTTTAAATATTTTTTTTGCCACACTTATATCTACTTCGTGGGTTATATATATATATATATATATATATATATATATATATATATATATATATATATATATATATATATATATATATATATATATATATATATATATATATATATATATATATATATATATATATATATATATTATATATATATATATATATATACATATAATCTTTGTATTGATTGGTTTCCTTCTTCTATGGTCAGTCTCTACCAGACTTTATCCTCCGCATGTCTTTTCAACTCAGCGTACCCGCTATAACGCGTATTGGAGGTAATTTAGTCCACATAAGAAGCGAAGACATCCTCATTTATATACAATATTATAACATAGTGCACTAATGATTAGAATATCAAATCCCTCACTCCTTTCAACAACGTCATAAAAAAAACTTGATTTTTCAGGAGATCGTTTTTAAAGTTTAAAAATATAATAAAATGCATTAAAAATAGGTATCAAGCCACGTATTGAACTTTTTACTGTGCAACTGATCTTTTTAGGTAAAATATGAATGTTTTTTCTCTATTTGAAAAATATTAAGTATATTAAAAAAAATAATTAAACAATACCTTTTCTTCAAAATGTAAAAACAACACTTTCTGCCCTGTAGCGGGTAAATATTAAGTTAAAAATAAGCCGCTTTTGCTGGGATATAGTACATTTTCTGGACATTTTGAAAACATGCGCAACTAAAAATTGTAAATTTTTGATATATGACGTTGTTGAAAGGAACGAGCGATATCAGACGTCAGTACTAAACCCAATGCGCGCGGTCCAATATGATAGAACGACGCTTTTCCCACTACTCTACGTTTGTAAAGAATTTAAATTCTTTATATGCAGCAGTATGACAGTGAATTGTGATGTAAATTTACACAACGAAGCTCAAGAGATATAAAGAATATATTAAATTAATGACACAGGGCCCTCATGAGGTTACCGCGATACTGTAGCTCGAGTGGTATGTTTGCTTCAGCGCATTGGGTTGGCCTAAGTGACTAAATAACCAACCATCACGCCGCTTCCGAAGGGTTAGGCAGAGAGAAAAGAATGCCTTACCACTCTGTCTTTGAAAACATTACTCTCTTCCACATTCATGCATCTCCTCATGCATACTCACCCACCTTCGACCCAGCCACTTTCAAGTATTTACGTACCTCAGCAGGCCAAGTTTTCCTTGATCTTCTTTTGTTCCTATTTTCAAATACATTTGACTCGAAATTTATTTTCTCTTCCATTCCTTATTTATTATTTCCACATGCTCTCACCATCTCAACACACCTATTTTGTCAATAATGCTTATCTCAGCATTTAATTTTTCCATTCACCATTCGAACATCTATCACATTATACATCGTTTTTTCCGAACATTATTAATTACCTTTGGTTTTAATTTTTTTTCTTCATATTTTTGTTATTTTACAATTTATTTCATTATTTTTTACCATACACATGATCACAATTTACATTTTACATTACTTTTTACAAAATTTTATAAAATGTTATTTTTCCATGTAGCTGTAAACAAGATATGGATGACTAAGTATTGTATCCATCGTTTAGTCAAGCCGGAATAAAATTATTCTTATTCTTATTAAACAGACAAATTATACAAGGAAACGCAAAATACGTTTCATACGAAGAAAAAATTATACAAAGTACAAAATCCAGGCTTACGTTGGAGAAATAATATTGTTTACCCAATTTAAATACAAAACAAATGCGAGTTTTCGAGTCGCAATTTATCCAACTTCCGTTTGAGGGTGGGTTTTAAAGTATATCCTTGTCTTATGCGTTGTTAACTTCGTCTTTCCTTGAAATAATTTCATCCTTTGTTATATTATTATTGTGTCCGCCTCCGTAGTGTAATGGTCAGCACGTTCGGCTACCGTTCTGGAGGTCCCGGGTTCGATTCTCAAGGGGGGTAAAATAAATATAAGTGATTTTTTCGCTGTCATATTTATTCAATTTTACCCTGGACTGGTGCCTGAAGCGGAAGGCTGATCACCTTTCCTTCATGTGCAAACGATCAAGATAACACTGCGTTTATATGACGCAGTGCCCTATACTCCATTGGGGTGCGGATAAGGGTTTTATTATTATTATTATATTATTCACAATTTTAAAAACGAGAATTGTACGTACGTAAGTCTTCTTCTTCTTCTTCTTCTTAATATAGGCCTTGCGGCCTGTTTTTAAGAGGGATTAGCCTCCTGCGACGTCGATTCCCAGCTATCGGCCCATCTCTTTGGTGGTCTGCCCGGGAGTCGTCTACCATGGGGTTGGCCGTACAATGCGATGCGGGGGAGTCTGGATGGTTCCATTCTCCTCACATGCGCATACCATTGTTTTCTTCGTTGCCTTCCCCACCTAACGACATCTTCGATCTCGCATATTTCCCTGATCTTGGCATTTCTCAATCTATCTCGTAGACTCTTGCCTGTTATGCTCCTCAGAGTCTTCATTTCTGACACTCTAAGCGCGTTTTTTGTACGTAAGTAAACATATAAATCCCATGAAATATTATACAATAGGCTCTTAGAGTGAATGGCATTTTTCCTATCTAAAACATTTTGAGTATGTCCGAATCATTGTTCACAAATGCTTAATGAAATAGATATCAACAATGTTTATTTTCATGTTATTTTTTGACATCTCATCAAAGATGAAGAAGAATATGGAAGTATGGGCATTTACGGGGTTTACGACCGTCATAGGCTGGTTTAAGTTATCACTTTACACACGCGTAACATTTACCAATTCTACCCATGATTTGGTAATTAAAAACATTTTTTATAACTTATTTATATTTTAAACGTTTCGTTAACGTCTCTGCTTAGAAATAAAATGTTTCTAAATTCAATCATAGATTGTCCCGAAGAAGTTGCATGAGCAAGACGTTTTGTATGTTCAGATATGCGAGTGTGGCGTTTAATCTTCTCTGTCTACCCCTTCAGCGAAACAGTGTAATTATACTAGCAGTAGTAGATAGGGCACTTGGGGTTGCATACCCTTTCTAGTACAAGATTACAAGATATGAAAACCACTTAGAATTCGTAAGATTTTTTTGACGGTTTCATTGCAAAAAAAAAATAAATATAAATTTTTCATTTCATAAACGAAATATTGTCATAATAACTAGGCACAAACAGTAAATTGGTTTTACTGAAAATTCGTGTTAAATGAAGTTCGTCGTTTGGTTTATGAACATAAAGCTTTCATCCCCTTATTATGCCTGTACGAAGAGCAACCGCTATGCTAAACAATATCACGCCGAACATTGATCTGTTCCATGTGTCTACATCTTTAACGAGAGTGTTCTCGCTTTTTATGTATATGTTTTGAATTTATACGCTTTAAATGTTAGTTTGTAATGTTTATTTTAATAATTATTGAATAAATTGAATTGAATTTAAAAAAAAACTCTCAGATTTATTTCTTCATGTATTCCAATAAATCGTGCTTCCTATTTTTCTATGCAGTATTTTTTTAAACCTTTACTAATAATTGTAGTACACATATATTTATTCATTTATCGACCATCGCCAATATTATCTTCATATTGATAAACTCTACTTAAAATACACGAAAAATAACAATTTGATATGTAGGATTAGCCAAAACGTATTCAGTCTCTCGTTTTCCATTTGCTCCACATATCCATAATCCTTTTTTTCTTATTCTATATTCCTTTCTGAAATCTTCATTTTCATATTTCTCATAAAACGATTTTCCACACATACGTTTGAGGGAACGCCTTTCAACATCAATAACTTTGCTTTCATCCTTCTTTTACCAAATTCATATCTCGCTTCCATGCATATATCAATTCGGTACTAATTGAAGATTTATACTTTTATTTATACAGATTGAAAAAAATAAAAATCATTTGAATTATTTTTTGACATCTCATCAAAGATGAAGAAGAATATGGAAGTCTGGGCATTTACGGGGCTGACGACCGTCATAGGCTGGTTTAAGTGATACACACGTGTAACATTCACCAATTCTACCCATTATTGACAACCACACTACTCAAATTCTTGGAAGTTCTGTTTATATGAACCAATTTAGAAACCTTGTTCTTGAATCACTAGAACTTCACTAGAGACATCTATTGGTGAGATGTAAAGAAGATTTTTATTGAGCTGAAACTCTTATATAAGTATGTGAGGTCCGAATCCTGGATTATAATCACACACATGAGAAACGCCAGAAAATACCATTTTCATTTTTATTTTTTAAGCTTATAATTTGACCAGACAATTTATTTACAACATCTTGAGTGTGTCCAAACAAGTATTTGGACACACTCAAAATGTTGTAAATGTTTATTTTAATACGTTTAAGAGAAAAATTGTTGATGTCTGTTTGACTATTTGATATAGAATTTTTTTTCATTTGATAAAAACATTCAATGTAAGTTTATGATATAGCTATACTTTTATGTATGTTTTATTTTTAGATTACTTAATTGAAAGATTTTTAAATTTTTTTATTATATTACGATATTTTTTAATTTTTTTTTTGTTTTTCTTATAAATAAAAAAAAATCTGTGTTTCTCCACGTAGAAGTAATTTTATATTGACATCTCAACATAAATGACTAACACTCCATACACGTGTAACATTCATCATTCTACCCATGATTGACAATCACAATACTCAGTTTTTTGAAACCTGTAATTATTTATTCATCTTTTAATTGACATATCACTCACTCCTTTCAAGAACGTCATAAATCAAAAAACTTGATTTTTCAGTAGAACGTTTTTAAAGTTTTGAAATATAATACAATGTAATAAACATAAATACCAAGCCGCTTACTGAACTTTTTACTGTGCAACAGATCTTTTTAGGTAAAACCTGAAGGTTTTTTCTCCATTTGAAAAATATTTAGTATATTTAAAAAAATAATTAAATAATACCTTTTCTTCAAAAGGCAAAAACAACACTTTCTGCCCTGTAGCGGGTAAATATGATGTTAAAAATATGCCGCTTTTGCTGGGATATAGTACATTTTCTGGACATTCCGAAAACATGAACAACTGAAAATTGACGATTTTTGATTTATGACGTTCTTGAAAGGAGTGAGCGATATTCTTAAAACATGTCTGAAAATATCAAAAAAGCAATGAAACTGTTTATTGTTCAGTTAATCTAACAATATAATAAAAATTAAGACTATATATTTAAAATTTATACCCACAATCCTTATGAAACTGCTTTTAATAAAGTAAAACCAGAATTTTTCAGTTTTTTCAATATTATTTTACCTGACTAACGACCAGGTTTCGTCGTTACCGACTTATCAGACTAATCTGATGATGCTGGTAACGATGAAATCCGGGCACTAGACAAATAAAATACACGTAGAAAAAAAACACGTGAATCGAATGGTAGTAAAACAAAATTATGAGGCGAATGTGGTTGGTGATAAAAACAGAGGAGGGCCGAGGAAATTTTGGCACAATCAAGTATTTCAAATACTTGAAAACGGTAAGGTCGAAATAATCGGTGGATATGTGTGAGGAGACGCAATATTGGTGTGGCGTTCTATTCTCTTTGCCTACTGACTGGAAAAACGGCTTGGCGGTGAGTTAGTTATTAAGTACCTTTGTATTATACCTTTAAATTAAAATGGTTAAGGTTTTTTTAAAATGCAGAAATGATTAAGTGAGTTCAACCCTGAAGCTAAATCTATCTTAAAACCATAACTTGACTTGAATATATAATAGAAAAAAGTTATAAAATCAGGTTCATCGATTTTAACGTTTTACGAGGTAAATTTACTCCAGACATTTGTTACGTTATAGGTATCCCCAGGGTTTCAAACGAGTGCGAAAAAAATACTTTCAAGAGATGCTAGTATCTTAAATCTCGAGAATTCTCACAAGTTGTTGCAAGATAAGTGAAACGACCCTCCCTTAACATCCGAACTGGCTGTACGTGTCTGTAGGTACTTCCTGCTACAGCCTCTATTCTTAGCTTCTGTTAATAAGCTCACAGAAAGGTTAACTCCTTTATTTCCGCTTCCTGTGTTCGGGGAAAATCTTAAAACACAATTTATACTTAATGGATACGAAATTTCTGAACAGTTTATTATTTCAACATATCGGGTTTATTGAAATACTTGTTAAAAAAAAAGAGTTCTATCATATTGGAGTTATTTTTACATTTTGATATTTTAACACAGAAGAAGAAGAAGTCTGGGTTTTTGCAGGGCTTACGACCTATCATAGACTGTCTCCCAGTACCCAAGTAAAATAATTTGGTAAGTATTCACAAATCTGGGTTATACCACTTATTTAGTTATTTAGTTACTTAGTTTCATATTGACATCTCAACATAGTTGGAAAATAATATGAAACTCATGGTATTTACAGGGAAAAATACGTCTTCCAGTATGTACAATAATACGGCGAGGATTCACAAATCTGGGTTTTACCATTTAGAAGTTAGTTATACATTTTGACATCTCAACATAGATGAAGAAGAATATGGAAGTCTGGGTATTTCAAGGGTTACGAACTATCATATGCTGTCACAGGCGTCTCCCAAGATGTAAAATAATTCGATAAGGATTCACAAATCTAGTTTTAAACACTTATGAGTAATTTTGAAATTTTGATATCTCAACGTAGATAAAAAAGAATATGAAAGTCTGGATATTTACAGGGCTTGTCTTGAGTTTTACCACTAAGGAGTTATTTAAAAAAAATATTTCACAATATAGATGAAGAAGAATACAGAAGTCTGGGTATTTAAAGGGCTGACACAGGTGCCTCCCAGTATGTAAAATAATTTGAAAAAGATCTTAAATACATTTGAAATAATAAGGTCTCTGCTAAAAAAAAACACGCCTTATCAAAAGAAACGTGAGCATTATATTATGTATGAATGAGTTACCAAATTTTTAATAGTGTAGTTGTCAATCATGGGTAGAATGGTGAATGTTATAACCTTCATGTTGACATGTTGCAAGCCCTATAAATACTTATACTTCCATATTCTTCTTCATCTGTGTTGAGAAATAAATATTCTTAAAAAATATATAAATTACACCTAACATATAGATAACGAATGACGTTGTTTCATTACAAAGTTGGTCATGAATTATCAATTTTAGTAAAAGTCATGTCGCTCACTCCTTTCAACAACGTCATATATATAAAATGTCAATTTTAAGTTGTGCATGTTTTCGGAATGTCCAAAAAATGTACTATATCCCAGCAAAAGTGTCATATTTTAAACATAAATTTACTCTCAGAAGGGCAGAAAGTGTTGTTTATGCATTTTAAAGAAAAAGTAGGTATTGTTTAATTATTTTCTAAAATGTACTTCATATTTTTAAAATGGAGAAAAAATATTCAGGTTTTACCCTAAAAGATCTGTTGCACATTAAAAAGTTCAATAAGTGGCTTGATATTTATTTTTAAGACATTTTATCATATTTTTAAACTTTAAAAACGATTTCCTGGAAAATCAAGTTTTGTTTATATATGACTTGTTGAAATGAGTGAGTGATGTATCGAATGTATGTATATATTATAGTCGAATAAGATAAAAATATGTAAAATTCACAATGTTGCTTTTTAAAACTGAATAAATAATGAACAATTTGTGTATATATGTAAATTTAAATCCCGTTGAAACATTGCCAGATTAACCATTTTCGCCATTCTCTCGTTATCACAAAACCAGCTGGGTGTTACGGCTGTGATAATATTTACGAGATAAAACGAGGATAAAGGGTCAGTTGTAAAAAGGGTGTGGAATAATACTGTCGGCGATCCCTTCGGAGGTTTTACCAATCAAAATATTATTACCCAATTAGTTCTATTAATGTCAAGCTCCATATATCAAAGACGAGTGGGATAAGCAAGAAAGGACCGCTTAGTGATGATATTAACAAACATTAATGGAAATACTGAAATTGAGAACGAAGCGATAATATGGTATGCATATATTTACAGAGACAAATCACGAATGGTAGGGTATTATTTCCATGGTACATGGACATGGTGTCGGTTTGTGGTCCCGTGGTTAGCGTAGCGGACTCTTAAGTCAGAGTTTCTCGGTTCGAACCCACTCTACATATATGTATATATTTATGTGAGATATTTTGTCCGCCTCCGTAGTGTAATCGACTGTTGAGACTGACCCTGATACTGGATTCGATATAAAAATGACATGTCCCAAATAAATCTTCCTTCTTGGAAAGATTCTTGAATATTCTTCCAATGTGTATATGTATATATTTGTGTATGTATATATTTATATATATTTATATTTATACATATATTATATATATACATATATAAATATATAAATATATATATATATATATATATATATATATATATATATATATATATATATATATATATATATATATATATATATATATATATATATATATATATATATATATATATATATATATATATATATATATATATATATATATATATATATATATATATATATATATATATATATATATATATATATATATATATATATATATATATATATATATATATATATATATATATATATATATATGTATATATATATATATATATATATAAATATATATATATATATATATATATATATATATATATATATATATATATATATATATATATATATATATATATATATATATATATATATATATATATATATATATATATATATATATATATTTATATATGTATATATATAATATATGTATAAATATAAATATATATATAAATATATACATACACAAATATATACATATACACATTGGAAGAATATTCAAGAATCTTTCCAAGAAGGAAGATTTATTTGGGACATGTCATTTTTATATCGAATCCAGTATCAGGGTCAGTCTCAACAGTCGATCTTCGTAAAAAAATTAAAATAATTTCAACAAATATTTTTAGCTTGTAATAAAAATACATATTAAGGCATTTCTTTGATTCAAATTATCTTTTATTTTTCTTTTACAGAATATATTGCTACAAAAATAAAAACAATTCTTTTCATGTTTCACTGAAAACCACATGTAAATATTTAAAATGGATTTCCCAATTGAATTTTTGTAAAGCCATTCTCGTCTCGCAGATGCTTGATATATTATATCAGTGTCCCGTGTTTGACGGAACGGTACGAAAGGTATTCGGAAAATACACGTACATTTAAATATGTAGATATCTACTTGAATAAAGGGTTTTTCATCGTTTTTTGGCAGATTTATTGGACAGATTCGCTCCACATATGAATTATAGCCCAAAGTTATGATAACAAATCCTAATATATTGATGAGAAAATCGACATGGTCGTCATAAGATAAAATGTAATAATTCTAATAACATTTTGACATTTTTGGAAGGTTTTACATATAATGCTTTTCCGAAATTTTTTTCGTATGTATCCCAAGAAGTTGTAGGATAGATATTCGAATGGTTATATGCAACACTGAGGTAAGCATTTTTAATTAAATTAAAAAGGTTTTTTAAGATGGTTTGGGCATGTGAATTGAACGAGTGAAGAAAGAATAGTTAAACAAATTTATGAGGCAAATGTGGTTGGTATTCAAACCAGAGGAAAGTCAGAAAAAAATTGAAGTTTATGAGTTCATTTCTAAATCAAACACAGATTTTTTTAATCTACTAATTTGTATTTTAACCAATTTTAAAGGATTTATGGTACACATTTTTACGTATTTCGTATGTTGATCATGTCTTTCAATACTGTCAAAATATTTTTCACCAAAAAATCAAGATAATTTTTTTCTCATTAACTAACCGTAGAAGTAGACAGAGAATATAACGCCACACCAATCTGTCTTTTCAAACAATCTTCGCTTCTTCCACGTCATGCATTTTCTTACACATATCAGCTGATTATTCCGACTCTTGACCTTACCACATCCATGTATTTGAAAAACGTGATCACTCTAAATTTTTATTTATTGATTTGGCGTTTAAATTGTAGAACCCTTTTTTAATTCATGTATTGATTTTTAAATCAAACACAGATTTTTTGATTCAACTAAGTTGTATTTTATAAAAAAAACACATAAAAATTCATATTCTGACAATTAAGTGGCCTAGTTATGTCCACCTCTGTAGCGTAATGGTCAGCACGCTCGGCTACCGTTCTGGAGGTCCCGGGTTCGATTCCCAAGGGGGGTAAAATAAATATTAGTAATTTTTTCACTGTCATATTTATTCAATATTACCCTGGACTGGTTCCTTGAAGCGGAGGGCTGATCACTTTCTTTCATGTGTAAACGATCAAGATAACACTGCGTTTATATGACGCAGTGCCCTATGCACCATTGGGGTGCGGATAAGGGTTTTATTATTATTATTAGTTATGTAATTTTTAAACGAGTGTCTTGACTTATTCCGAAAATCCCATAACTAGGCGAAACAATTGTCACAATATAAATTTTTATGTGTTCTTTAATAACATATAACATAATAGACTCAAAAAATCTGTGTTTAATTTAAAAATTAATACACGAATTAAAATGGAGATCTACAAATTAAACGCCAAATCGATAAATAAAATTTTTTAGTCATCACGTTTTTCAAATACAATGATGTGGTAAGGTATGTATGAGGAGATGCATGATGTGGAAGAGGCGAAGATTGTTTGAAAAGATAGATTGGTGTGGCGTTATATTCTCTTTGTCTACTTCTACGGATAAGCGGATTGATGGTTAGTTAATGAGAAAATTTTTATCTTGATTTTTTGGTGAAAAATATTTTGACAGTAAAGAAAGACATGATCAACATTCGAAATACGTAAAAATGTGTACCATACATCCTTTAAAATTGGTTATGGTAATTTGACTGTCACCATCGATACGTTGTTGATTAAAAAAAGATGTAGGGAAACAACAAGACGTGTTGTGAATAAAATAACTGGTCAAATTTTACGCCTGAAAACATGATTTCATAAATATGAAATATTTTCAGCTATGTCCTAGCATGTAAAATAATTCGGGAAAAATCTTACATACATTTTTATAAGGATCTCTGATGTTTGATGACGTTTTCAACGTTTTAAATGTTTTCACAAATCAACCATGGATGCTGCCGAAAGCTTATATTAATTATATATCTTTAAACCCTTATCCGTACCCAATGGTGCATAGGGCACTGCATCATATGAACGTAGTGTTATCTTGATCGTTAGTTAATACATGAAGAAAATGTGAACAGCCCTTTGCTTCAGGTAACAATTAAATTGAGTATTGAATAAATATTACAGTGAAAATATCACTTATGTTTATTTTACCCATTCTGGGGATTGAATCCGGGACCTGCAGTACGATAGATGATAGTGGTTGTCAATTACGAGTAAAATAGTCAATATTACACTTGCATGAAGTGATCAGTTAAACCAACCTATGACGGTTCGTAAGCCCTGTAAACATTCAGACTTCTTTATTGTTTCTCATCTACGTTAGGATGTTAAAATGTAATAAATTACAGTATTACGCATACAAAAAACCGAAAAAATACAAATGCAAAAAATTTCTAAGTAAGGAATCTAGCCGGAAATTACACTACACCAAAAAAAAACTTGCACAAAAATCACAATTTATCTTTTGAATACAAGGAAATGTGTAGGCATTACGTACGAGAAAATATCAATGGAAAGCGTGGGTTTTTGTCTTCTTAAGGAAGACTTAAGCGTTGACAAACAGATTTCCTCCAGAGCCTTAGTGAGAAATGGTCATAAATATAAGCCGATTCATTTGAAGTAATCTGTTTCTGTCAGCCGAAGCAAAAAGCCAAAAATTTGAATAACAACGAGCCATTAAAGAAAATTATTATCCTGGAATCTTCCAAGGTCCCTAACGACATATTAAATCAATGGTGGGATGTTTATATTAAAGGCTGAAAGAAAATTTTGAATTGTTTAATTTACCAAGCACTGGATATGTCTATATGATATTTATAAAACAACAAAAAGAGATTTATTGAAAAAAACGTGGTTCACATGTATTTTTTTAATTTTTTAATTTATTTATGTTGATAATGTTTTCACAATTTAAAATTAATTTTCTAAACATTTCTAACAATCTTGTTTCTAACAACAAAGTTGAGAACGCAGTTTTCTCTAAAAGATCGACATTTTCTTATATTTTCAATGTAAAGACGGTGCTTAAATTTAAAAATCAATTACTTAAAATTTTACCTGGATTTAGAGAAAATTAAGTTGCGACTTAACGAATCGCCTTGAAGATTTTGTTCGATAATTTTTTTATTATTTAAGACTCAATGCATTAAGGCATTATTAAACTGACAAAGATAAGGATATTTGCATGTATTTAGGAGAAGATGCTTGAATGTGGATGAGGCAAAGGTTGTTGGCAAAGACATATTGGTGCGGGTTCTATTCTCTCTGCCTACCTATGCGGAGAAGCGGCACTTTATATAGTTAGTAAACAGATATCTGCAATAAGGAACGCATATAAAAAAAATTGTGTATATTTATATATATATATATATATATATATATATATATATATATATATATATATATATATATATATATATATATATATATATATATATATATATATATATATTTATATAAAAATATATATGTTTATATATATATATATATATATATATATATATATATATATATATATATATATATATATATATATGTATATTTTTTTTATTTATTTGAACTTTTTGTACAATATGTGTGTACATTGGCGGGCTTATTGCTATAAAGCAATATCTTCCAACCAACCAAACCAACCACCATGTGTGTGTGTGTGTGTGCATATTATATATCGTGTGATTTTGATGATGGAAATCTCAACATAACGATATTTGTTACGAATGTAGTACACAAAAATATAGGACATGCGTACGCTAGTTACAATTTTATATTCATAAATTTTAACCGCAAAAGTGGAGAGATATATATATATATATATATATATATATATATAAGTTTGTTTTAAATGTAACATAAGCTGACTAAAGAAAAAAAAATTAACACCTGAAATCAAAAGAAAACTTTTAAAATAAATAAAACCATTCCGTTCGTCTTACTAAATTGTTGCTCAGAAATCATACAAATTATAATCATTGTTTTAAAAGTACTATTTTATAAAAAATAAACCATCTAGGTGAATTGAAAAAAAGGTTTGCTTTAGTTCATCGAAACCCGATATCAAAATAAATTCAATGTATTCGTAAGCCAAACCAACTCGATGTGATTTTATTACCTGAATAGACAAGGGTGCAAATAGTTTTACGGGAAGAAATTAACTGGTGTAAATATCTGCTTCATTGAATCAAAAGGGATAGTTCACCCCTATAATACATCCCCAGGCAAGAATAATACATTTTATATACTAGAATCAAAGGGTATGGGAGTTAAAAGCAGCCAAAACGTAAAAATAAATTTGTGAAAACTTTGTTTTAATAAAAGGAAGTAAATTTTGAACGAAAATTGGGAGGCGTGTTCAATTTTCCACGAAGACATTGTAGTCTCTACGCTTTTATATATGAAAGTAGAATATAAAGAAACATATTTCTGTTGATAAATGGAGTATCTGAGTGTGATGGAGCTATTCTATTACATTTGAATATAAAAATTTATGTTTCAAAAAATGTTTGAAATAAATGTCAAAAATTGTGTATACTTTCATATGTATTCCCATAATTACAACATTTTGAGTGTGTCCAAATACTTGTTCACAAAATCTGGATTATCTCCAATTACAGGAGTTATTTTCACATTATTTTAATCACACACATGAGAAACGCCAGAAAATACCATTTTCATTTTTATTATTAAGCTTATAATTTGACCAGATAATTTATTTACAACATTTTGAGTGTGTCCAAATACTTGTTTACAATAATTAATTATAATCCAGGATTCGGATCTCACATACTAATATAAGAGTTTCTGCTTAATAAAAAAGCTTCTTTACATCTCACCAATAGATGTCTCTAGTGAAGTTCTAGTGATTCAAGAACAAAGTTTCTAAATTGGCTCATATATATAGAACTTCCAAGAATTTGAGTAGTGTGGTTGTCAATAATGGGTAGAAGTGATTCAAGAACAAAGTTTCTAAATTGGTTCATATATATAGAACTTCCAAGAATTTGAGTAGTGTGGTTGTCAATAATGGGTAGAATTGGTGAATGTTACACGTGTGTAAAGTGATCACTTAAACCAGCCTATGACTGTCGTAAGCCCCGTAAATGCCCAGACTTCTATATTCTTCTTCATCTTTGATGAGATGTCAAAAATGATATTCCCATAATTATGTTAATTTAGTTTAATCAGTACAAAAAATAGTAAAATATTTGTATTTTTTTCTTTAATTGATTCGGTTTCATAATAACATTTTTGGTATATACATTGATAATGTTGCATTAGGGTTTGACATTTTTTAAATTTAATTTTTTTTTGATAAAATTGTTATTTTGTGACAATTAACGGAGTTTTTATTTTTATTAACGAAAAAAAAACTGGAAACAAGAATAGTCCCATTATTCGTCTCGAAGGAAACTGCCCTTTATGCAAACTACAACACGTCCACATTCGTCGAGCCGCAGAGCCGTCAGGAGCTGTACTCGGGGTTCAACCTATAGCCATCGTTAAAATTAATGTTTCTGGCATTATATTTATCACCTCGTCGGAACGTGCAATTCCAGTGTAAGCACCTATTGAGGTCTCTCTTTGTATGAGAAATTTTAAGACAGAATCCTATTATGAATTTCAAAAACAAAACGTTAGCTATACATACATTGTCCGCCTCCGTAGTGTAATGGTCAGCACGCTCGGCTACCGTTCTGGAGGTCCCGGGTTCGATTCCCAGGGGGGGGGGAAATAAATAAAAGTGATTTTTTCACTGTTATATTTATTCAATATTACCCTGAAGCGGAGGGCTGATCACCTTTCCTTCGTGTGTAAACCATCAAGATAACACTGCGTTTATATGAACCAGTGCCCTATGCACCATTGGGGTGCGGATAAGGGTTTTATTATTTATTATTTATTATACATACAAACTGGATTGTAGGGATCAAACGTGAACTACAATGTAACCACTTAAGGCCTTACTCGCGATAGCAGAATAATTTATTAAGCGTCCGGCTGCGCTGAGAGTCGGTCGTCTCATCCGACTCGATGTTTTTTTAGAAAATAAGAGTATTGAATATTGTTTTTTTGGTTTTTAGAATATAAATTGAAAAAAAAAAAAAAAAACTTTTTACCTATCAATACCTCTATTCTTTTCAAAAGCATTCATAAATTTTGAAGAAAAACTTAAAATTACGTCAAATGTAAACCAGGTATAAATAATATTATGTTGCGATTTAACGTATCGCTCACTCCTTTCAACAACGTCAAATATCAATAAACTTGATTTTTCAGGATAGCGTTTTTAAACCGGGTATATATTAAATTAAAAATATGCCGCTCTTGTTGGAATTCAGTACATTTTCTGGGCATTCCAAAAACATGCACAACTGAAAATTGATGATTTTTTATTTATGATGACTCCAGGATAATACTAAATAAATATTAGAGCGCAAAATTGCCATATATTTATTTTCACCCCCCTGAGAATCGAACCTGGGATCTCCAGCGCAGTAGGTAAACACGCCTACCCGCAGTAGACAGAACACTATTGGTATATAATATGACCTAAACACGAATATGGATTATATCGCTCACTCCTTTCAAGAACGTCATAAATAAAAAAAAACTTGATTTTCAGGAGAACGTTTTTTAAGTTTAAAAATATAATACAGTGTTTTAAAAATAAATATCAAGCCTCTTATTGGACTTTTTACTGTACAACAGATCTTTTTACGTAAAACCTGCTGGTTTTTTCACAATTTGAAAAATATTAAGAATGTTTAAAAAAATAATTAAACAATACCCTTTCTTCAAAATGCAAAAACAACACTTTCTCCCCTGTAGCGGGTAAATATTAAGTTGAAAATATGCCGCTTTTTCTGGGATATAGTACTTTTTCTGGGCATTCCGAAAACATGCAAAACTGAAAACTGACGATTTTTGATTTATGACGTTCTTGAAAGGAGTGAGAGAGATATATTATATCAGATATAAAAGGGTGCATTATTACTAGTATATGTTGGCGAATCCGTTCCAGCGCGTAAAGTCCCTGCGAAATTTTATTGTTCTGGAAGCAAATTTGACTTATAGCCTTGTTCCGTTTTATTGCAAGAACTTCGCTACAGTTGGCGTATTCCGTACTCCAATGCCAGTTCCCGAGTTTTAAATTACACCACAAGGAGGATTCAAAGGGTTCAAATCGTTGTAAGTGTTATGTTGTATTAAAGTTTTATTCAGAGAGGGGAAAGTGTTTTTGATACAAAAAATATATTCATGGAGTGATTCAAGCTACCTTTCTTATTTCGTGAACCTTTTAACCTCAAGCTAGTCCATGCATATTTTAATAAATGTTTTTATGTATATCAATTTCTGAAACACTAACTTATTTAATATATTATTAGATTAAAACCAATATTTTTAGCTTTTCCACTTTATTTTTATTTGACCAGCGACCGGGTTTCGTCGTTACCGACATCATCAGACTGGTGGGAGGCTATACAAATTGTTATGATATATATATTAAACAAGGCAGGAGTTGATAACCATGATTTGATATAATTTTATTGAAAAATTAATTTAATTTCTCAATAAATTATATCAAATCATGGTTATCAACTCCTGCCTTGTTTTATATATAACATAACAATTTGTATAGCCTCCCACCAGTCTGATGATGTCGGTAACGACAAAACCCGGTCGCTGGTCAAATAAAAATAAAGTGGAAAAGCTAAAAATATTGGTTTTAATCTAATAATATATTAAAAATGCAATGCCATCACGAAGTGTCAGTGGATAATATAAAACTAATTTATTATTTTTCATACACATACAAATTTTTGGTAATGCGAAGTGTAAGATTATAAAGAAAACACTTTTTTTTACTACTTAAGTATTATATTATAGCGACTAGTTTCATAAGCTACAGATGCTTCCATCTATGGGTTTAAATATTTAAACCCACAGATGGAAGCGTCTGTAACTTCAGAAACTAGTTGTAACAATACAGTGGTAAAAAACATTTTTTTTTATTTTATTAATTAATCATTTTTTACCACTAAGTGAATGCTGAACCAATTAATTATACTACTTGTTAGAATTAACAAAATGATCTTTACTTTTTGAACTTACGAAAATATGATTTTGATTTTCAATTTTTTTAATGCAAGAGAATCGTGTAAATGTTGAATTTGTTTTAAATAACGATTGAAATAAACATTTTTCACATTTATTTACTTTTTACTTCAAAATTAAACAAGTAAAAAGTTCTAACACAAACTATTACACACAGCAAAAAAAATCACCCAAGGAATAATTTTACACCTAAAAAAAACATGTTAGTATAAAACACAAAATAAACAAACTTAGTTAAATGAAATACTTTTTCCACTTTCAAATAAAACAACATATAGGTAGGTAGGAACTTTTGTGAAGTATTAATTAGGGTTCGAACATTCGCAATTGTCGGGATTTTGGCTCAAAGCAATTATAGAAGTCGTTTTACATTAATTTATTCAAAATAATACACAATTAAAATTGATCAGCGGACGCTGTAATTTTATATCCTAATCACAGGGCTTTTTAAGGCTTGATTGGATAATTTTTAAGCGCTTTTCCGTTGTAATATTTTAAAGTTTAAGCTTTTCTAAGTGCTTATTAATAAAGAATAAGCACTTAGAAAGGTACATATGAAGAAAAGAAAATATGGAATTTAGTTATTTTTAAATTATATTATACATGCAAACTAACATACTAAACATCACGCTGATTCTCCGCAGGGGTAGGCAGAGAGAAAACCCCACACTACTGAGTATTTTTAAATATTCATAGACTCTTCCTCATCCATGCATCTTCTCATACATACCCGCTGATTATTCCGACTTTTTTTCTGAATTAATTTAGCGTTTATATGAATTTATTGAAAATCTTGCATAAAATTTTTCTCAAATAAAAAAAAAGCTTTCTCAAATCAATCATAGATATTATCACAAACTTACATGAAGCGACGTGAGAATTATATGATATACGTATGAGTAACAAAAAAAAATTGTAGTTGTCAATCAGTGGTATGTCATCAAGTTCTATATATCGCTCACTCTTTTCAAGAACGTCATAAATCAAAAATTGCCAATTTTCAGTTGTGCATGTTTTCGGAGTGCCCAGAAAATATACTATATCCCAGCAAAAGAGGCATATTTTTAACTTAATATTTACCCGCTACAGGGCAGAAAATGTTGTTTTTGCATTTAGATAAAAAAGGTATTGTTTAATTATTTTTTTAAAAATAAACTTAACATTTTTTAGATGGAAAAAACCTTTAAACCAGGTTTTACCTAAAAAGATTTGTTGCACAGTAAAAAGTTCAATAAGTGGCTTGATATTTATTTTTAATACATTGTGTTATATTTTTAAACTTTAAAAACGTTCTCCTGAAAAATCAAGTTTTTTGATTTATGACGTTCTTGAAAGGAGTGAGCGATATGTGATCACTAGAATTTCACTAGTCATCCATTGGTGAGATGAAAATGAGATGTCAAAAAAATAAAATAAAAATAAAAAATAATTATTGTTATTATTACAAGTTCATGTACTGCTATTGTTGAGAATAGCACCAAGCTATTAAAATCATTTTACTTTAGCTGTTATAGCAAACATAAAATGCATGTCTGTGTGATCTGGCAGCCTACTTGAAATAGAGCAATGAACGCGATTTTCGATTAACTGAAGTGGATTTATATTAAATCTTAAGTGTACTACGATGATCCGATTCTAGCATTGTCTCGCACCTTTCATCGTCGATGAAAATTATACGATATGTAGGAATTCAGAGTTCGTAGGAAATGTGTATATTAACGAATAAACAAAATATTATATTTACTGTACACGCCGCTGATTTTCTTATAAATAGTGAAGAAAAAATGGATTTTCATCTCAATTGTGCTTTCTTGCAATTCATCTGAAAAACCGCTTTCGACTGTATTCAGTTTCCATTCATCCTTCTTTTGCCAACTCCATACTACACTTCTATACATTAGGATGTCGTGGCGTTGTTGGGCAGACGCTCGTCTGCGAAACTGTCGACACGAGTTCGATTCCCGCCAATTGCAAAATAATTAAAATAGATTTATTTTCAATTGGTCTAAGTGATTGTAATGCATTTTTTCACATCTACTTTTACTATCCTGACTATCATGCTTGTAGACAAGCCTCTTAAAGTAGAAAGTTTTCAAGTCATTCTTTTAAAAAAGGAGGAATTTTGATATATTTTTTTGTTTATTTTAATTTTTTACTGTCATGTAAGAGCACTCGTAAGTAATCTGTGGAAAGAGCTAAATATATCTTTAATATGACATAATATATGCATTCTTATATATCTTATTTTGGTTTGAAATTTATTACATTTTTAATTTTAAAGTTACCTTGAAAATTGTTTATGTTAAAAGATTTCGTAACTTATTTAATTTTAATGATACGTTTGATGTTGAGACACTTCAAGATGTCCCTCACCTATTGACGCTTTTCCCCCCTTTTCAGCATTCAAAGACAATACTGAAAGCGCGATGCAAGAGCCTGGGTGAGGACCTATCCGACATCAGATCAGTGATAGTTCATAGAGAACTCTCACAAGAGGTGGTATCATACATGATAAAAATGGTGAAAGACATTGGTACCACAAACCAAGCTTGGACACAAAATGCCAGACCTGCTTCTAGTGGAACGGAAGGTCTATTGACGATAGTCAACATTTCGAATTCTTACGAGGAGTTTTACGTGGTTTCTTCTCAGCAATGAGCAAATGCTGAGAAGTTCCTGATAGACACATTTTTTTAGCTAGAAGAAAGAAAAACCTCTAAATTATATTATTTAAACATTGTAAATAATAAATGCAAGCATAGCAAGGGAAATAATAAATGCAAGTCCCATCTTTAAAAAAAACATTTCAAACCCTTGTTTCATATCAGAAAGGATTTCTTTTTCCCCTGCAGGATTTTAATTTCACGAAAACATTGTTTTCATAGATATTTTCTTATTCAAATCGGTAGGATATTCTGGAAAATGTTTTAAATAAACATGAAAAAGTAATCCCAGTTTTATACAAAAGTGAATGTTCTCCTCCAATCTTGGATCTATTGAGGCGTGTCTTCATTTCCATACCAATGTCGAGTGTTACGATATTGGGTGTCAGGGTTGAGGGTAGAATTATATTTACTTAGTTTTCCCTTGGATTTTGGATCGCACATATGACGTCATGCGAGGGTGATTTTATGGCTCAATATTCTTTTTATACAACCCCCCTTTCCGTATGTACAGAGCACTCATCAAATTTGTAATAACATATCGGCTATACCATATTTCCAAATAAAATTAATCATTTGCTCAGCAAAGACAACTTGACATAATGCTATTCGGATCTCAAGAATCTGTACACAATGCTTATTTTTTAAATACAGATGTTAGAGGAAAATCTGTACAGTTAATCATAAAATACATTTTGTTGTTTTTCTCAATTTTGTTAATTTAAAACTGACATTATGATGATGATATGTCCGCCTCCGTAGTGTAATGGTCAACACGCTCGGCTACCGTTCTGGAGGTCCCGGGTTCGATTCCCAGGGGGGTCAATTAAATATAAGTGATTTTTTCACTGTAATATTTATTTCATATTACCCTGGACTGATACCTGAAGCGGAGGGCTGAAAGGTGTTCCTTCATGTGTAAACGATCAAGATAACACTGCGTTTGTATGATGCCGTGCCCGATGCACCATTGGGGTGTGATAAGGGTTTTATAATTTAAAACTACCATTTCAAAACGAAATCACTTGATTTGCAACTTACAAATATTTTAAGTTTATCTTAGTTTTTTTTTAATATTACTTGGGAAAACTGGATTTTTAATATGAATAAAACAAGAGCTATATTCCTTTTCCTCCTTTGTTATATTTGACATACGACTGGGTTTTTATTGTTATAGACATCATGACAGTTTAAAGATATCAGTAATGACGAAATCCAGTTGGTTATTAAGTAATAATAAAAAAATAATAAAAAGGATAAAACTACTTTGTTGTTGATTCATTCTTACATAGTAATTAAAATTATTTTTACATAGTTATGGATTCATAACGCAGTATAAAGTATTATTATATTGGAGGTGTAAAATTCATTCACCTTGAAATGTAATTCAAATTACCCGTCAATGGAAAACTGCGCTCCCAAAATTAAAAGTGCTAATTAAATATCCCATTTTAGTAAAATTTAAAGAAAATAAAAAATAATCCCAAGTGTTTAAACTGCCGACATCATTGGTAAAACTTACTTAATTATTTTCAAATTCAATTATGTTCACAATTGACGATATATCTTTTTTTATTTTTAATAAATAGATATTAAATTTATAATGTGTTATTTCATTTTATTTAATTATCATCTATTTATCATTCATTCAATGATCTTCACTTTGTGATAATGTATATTAATTTAAAATTTTAGTTTTACTTGATAAATACCACTTTTTCTTAAAATTCATTGTGATACGTGTTTAAATGCGTGACGTATCATTATCATACCGATTGACAATGATGCTGAATGCATCGTAACACGAGTCACAATATATTTTAAGAATTTGTGGTATTAACATAACAGAATTTAAATTTAAAATATTTATTTTTATTTTTAAAATATAATAAAACCACCTATAGCACATAAATAATCAACCTGTATTAAAATATAACTGGATAAAAGTTTTTATTACTAAATTAAACTAACTGAACCCAATAAAGGCAAAAAGGCTAAAGATAAAAATATTGCAACGTATTTTTAAGGAAAAAATTGCGAATAAGAAAATCGAAGGAAATACCATAAAAGAAACATAGGCCTTCTCTTCCCTAATCTGTACCTACTTATGGAAGTAAGAAGCGCTACATTCAGTTTTATTTATATTATTATTTACAGTGAGGTAAAATTATAAATGGTGCTGTTATCAATCACGAATTAAAAAACTTGTACTTTTAAAACTGTTTTAAAAAGTACAATATCATGCATGGTAGACAAACGGATTACATTCATCCGGTTAAACGACGACAATATGTCACAAAATATTCATACACAAACGACTGGCAATTCAGTAAACTTCTGTATTGCACTGAATCATTCCACTGATTGATAGTAGGTAACAGATTTACTTGCATTCCTCGATGTTTTCATGTTATATTATATACGGTTTGTTAAAAATGTTACTGTTCCATTTAGGTCCATTGAAATTGGCCAATTTTTACATCGGATTGCAATTTCATTGCGATTGGCTGAATTTCACCATGTGAATTTATATCAATCATCCGTTGTCATTTTTAAAAATATATCAATTTAAAAAATATATATATCTGGTGCTTATTTACAAAACGAAAATAAATTATCATACTTTTTTTTTCTTCTTTGCGTGTCGTATCGGGTCTCCTCGACGCTGACGTTGACTATCTCTTGTGATAATGTGTCCCTATTTTGTGCAGTTCAAAACATCTCCTCGACGCTCTGTACTCCTATCCACTCGAGGATTTTATTTATCCTTAAAAGTTTTTTTTTAAATGTTATATTATTTTTTGACATCTCATCAAAGATGAAGAAGAATATGGAAGTCTGGGCATTTACAGAGCTGACGACCGTCATAGGCTGGTTTCAATGATCTGTAATTGGAGATAATCCAGATTTTGTGAACAAGTATTTGGACACACTCAAAATGTTGTAAAAATATGTAACACTACTATGACATGTTTTATTTATAGATACTAGATTAGTCGCCGGACAGCTATTTGTCAATATATATAAAACATCTATAATTTTTTCTGAAAGAAAGTACAAGTCTGAGCATCTCAGGGTTTACGATTTAGCATTTGGCTAGCTTAAACGATCAGTAAGCCAGCCCAATTTTAGCTAGTAAGCTTTGGGATGCTGAGACCACCTTCTTTAAGAAGAAAAACTTTATTTAAAGTTACTTTATTAGTAAAAGTTATTCCCTCAATTCAACAAAGAAGGCTGTGTGAACTCATATTATATATATATATATATAAATATATATATATATATATATATATATATATATATATATATATATATATATATATATATATATATATATATATATATATATATATATATATATATATATATATAAATATATATACATACATATATATATATATATATATATATATATATATATATATATATATATATATATATATATATATATATATATATATATATATATATATATATATATATATATATATGTATGTACTAATATGTAACTACTATGAACTGTGTCACGAGATTAAATTTAAATAAGTAATTAAAATATCTAGGAGTTCCAAAACGGAAAGAGATTCTGCTTAGTAAAAGTTTTCTTCATTCCACCATAGATGGCTATGTAAACTCGCGCATACTGTGCTACGAGTTTCAGCAATATATCTAGAAGTTTAAAAAATTTCAGTAGTGTGGTTGTCAATCATGGGTAGAATTGGTGAATATTACACGTGTGAAAACTGATCACTTAACCAAGCCTATGACAGTTGTAAGCTCTGTAAATGCCCAGACTTACAGAACATATTCTTTTCATCTGTGTAGAGTATAAAAAAAGTACTAGTTGCAATTATTTTTAAACGAGTTACCTGAAATATTCTACTAAACCTTTTCCTACTGCGGGGTAGAAAGAATTAGTTTTATACCGAATATAAAATTTTTCGCAATTCTAATAATGTGGGGAAATGTTTCGGCACTCGCAGGATTAACAATATTTTTATTGGCTGCCCATTTTATTATTTGAACATATATTTCTTTCACGTCTCAGTTCTTCTGGCGATCAAGATGGACTTTTATCTCCCCCATTTGCGTTGAATTTATGACCCTTCTGTGGCATGGACAAAGGGGCTATAGTCCCGTGCAAGGGATGAGAGGGTGAAACAATGGCGATTAAAAAGATTGTTTTAAATGGTCCCAAATACGTGAAGCATTACGACCTACCCGTTAAACGTAAAACCCGTATATAACAATATAAATAATTTGTGGTTGAATTCCAAATGGTAAGTACTCTTAAATTTATTAAACTTTCAGGCATTTGAAAAAAAATTACGATTTTTTTTACATTAACTCTAGATACTTCTTAAACGTCAAATACATGATAATGCTACATATATAAATATGACGTCATTCGGCGTTTTATACCTCGAACGTGCAGACAATTTTATAGGAGAGAATAAAAACTGTTAGCCATTAAAATATTTCTAGATATGTAATAATTTCCTATAAACAGTAATTTTATTTTAAAATATATTCCTTGAAAAATGGATACAAGGGTTTAAAAATACCAAAATGAATTTAAAATCATTTATTAAAATTTGTTTGTTAATATACCAAAAAAAACACAAGCCATTTTAATTAAATTTAAGTAATAAATTAGCAATTTTTTTACGAATTTTATAAGAAACTATCAAATTGTGATACGTTTCTGTAAAACAATTTGATACAATTCAAATGGATTCCATTGATTTATGTGTATTATTTATGAATCTCTATATAAAAAAAAAGATCCCTTACCGCACCCCAATGGTGCATAGGGCACTGTTTCATATAAACGCAGTGTTATCTCGATCGATTACACATGAAGGAAAGGTGATCAGCCCCCCACTTTAGGTACCAGTCCAGTGTAATATTGAATAAATATTAGAGTGAAAAAATCACTTTTATTTATTAAACCCCCCTGGGAATCAAACCCGGGACCTCCAGAACGGTAGGCGAGCATGCTGACTACGGAGGCGGACAAAAAATCTCTATTTAAAAGTTTTTATTATTCTGAATACAGTGTAGTTATAAATACATTACAAATGTCAAGCAAGCTTGTTTGTTACACAAAAACTCTTAAATTTGGAGAATCAATGAAAATAATGTATCTCACGTTTCACTTACATTTTACTAGTTGTACCTAGTAAAATTAATACTTAAACAGACGGTTATGGTTTATTTTAAACTTTAATCATTACAAAACACCTAACACACATTGTATGTTAGCTTTTACAAAGTTTTTACTTAATCATACTAAAATATCATTTTTACTTATTAAATAAATGTTTAAGTACATTTTTACACATACAGAACCAAAAGTGATATTAAATGAATCTGTTTAATTTAAGTATGACAAATATAACAACATTTTAAATGTGTCCAAATACTTGTTCACAAATCTGGATTATCTCCAATTAGGAGTTATTTATAATATTATTTTTTGACATCATCAATATAAATGAAAAAGAATATGGAGGTCTCGGAATTTATGGGGCTTAGGACCGTCACAGGCTGGTTTAAGTGATCACTTTACACACGTCAAACATTAAACAATTCTACCCATGATTGACAACCACACTACTCAAATTCTTGGAACTTGTAAATATATTGTCACAAGAGTTAAAATATTTATACATATTTTTTTAAATAGCTCGCTATTTATTGTACTACCTTTAACTCATCAAAAAATATTAAATTCAACACAACTCGCAGTAAATGTGTTGGGAGTAAAAAAATTATAAATATCTTTATAACGGTTAACCCATAAGGTTATGAATGTTTTGATGTTTATGGCTCAATTCACAATTTTTAGAAGGAGACAAGCTATCTGCATCAAACTAAAAAAGGCTCCGGCAATTTTTTTCTTATTTCAGCTTAAAATGAGGCTGAAGAAGTAGCATATGGAATATTTTTAATTGAAGTATAAATACTACTCCCTAAAAATGAGTAGTGTGGTTGTCATGTTGCCCACTCCTATCAACAACGTCATATATAAAAAACCGTCAATTTTCAGTTGCGCATGTTTTCAGAATGCCCAGAAAATGTACTATATCCCAGCAAAAGCGCCATATTTTTAACTTAATATTTACCCGCTACAGGGCAGAAAGTGTTGTTTTTGCATTTTGAAGAAAAGGTATTGTTTAATTTTTTTTTAAATATCCTAAATATTTTTCAAATGGAGAAAAATCCTTTAAGTTTTACCTAAAAAGATCTATTGCACAGCAAAATGTTCAAAAAGTGGCTTGATATTTATTTTTAATACATTTTATTATATTTATAAACTTTAAAAATGATCTCCTGAAAAATCAAGTTTTTTGACATATGACATTGTCGAAAGGTGTGAGCGAAATGTAGAACGGTGTTTTAATGCGCAAAGTAAATGTAAAATGAATAAAATATTTCTGTTAAATATAAATGTCTGCCTCCATGATGCAATGGTTAGCATTTGTAGCTGCCGATCTGGAATTTCCAGGTTCGATTCCCAGGGGGGGAGATGAAAAGACATATTAGTGAATTTATATAATATTTATTTAATATTACCCTTAACTGGTCCCTGAAGCGCATCAGTAATTACCTTACCTTTATGTGAGTGACGATCAATATAACACTTCATTACGATGCAGTGCCATATGCACCATTGGGAGGGGTTAGAAGAAGAAATGTACATAAAGCGATGATATGGACCGTTCGACCATTGGATAACCAAAATTATAAATAGAGGATCACACGTTTTCAATATTTTATAACAAAAAATGACGCAGTATCTTTAAGTATTATTAAAAAGATTGCCTAAAATATTATTCAAATTGCTTGAATTATTATTAAGCTGTCAAGTAAAACCTTCGCTTATAATGATCACTCAAACCAACCTTTGACTTGTCCAACCAACCCTTATGTCCTGACTTCTATATTCTTCATCATCAATGTTGAGATTTCAAATAAAATATTGACACATATTTTAGTATATTGCTTTTTAATATTTTTAAGCTGATTACACTGCTGGCGATTAGGATACCGCAAACTTTGCCGATACTTTCAATAAAAAATCATTTTATATCCGCGATAAAAAGATGGAAAATGGAATTTCCTTACAACGTGTGTGAGAATTTCGTGATCGCTATAACGTGTAATGGAGCATTACAAGTTCGCTTAGCGTTTTCTTTAGAGAAAATTTCAACATTCAGAGTCGCGTGGGGTAACTGTACACATGTTTTTAATTTGGATTTTTTTTAGAATTGTGATTTTTTAAAAATTATTTAATTAGAAACATTAAAAAAACTTATACGATCTTTAAACAACAAAGTTGCATAAAATGTTTAAGTATATGTTGAATGCGTACACTTGCCCCAAGTGCGGGGTGAGTATACGCACACCGTAGTGTAAAGTGTACGCATTGCGTACGACTCCTGTTAGGGGTAATTTACTTTCAATTATCGCAGGTAAAATGTCCATTTTTATAGTTTGTGCAGCTCTCATGTCCCATGTTTTATGTTGAACGGTTTCATAATAGCATATATCAATAATACAGGCAAAACAAATAAGAAAACACGAAAAAAAATTTGCCTGAAAATTTTAAGCTTTCGTCACAAGGTACACACGAACAGCTTCTAGGCCACCCAAAGCGCTTCTAAATATAAAATCAGCGCATTTTTACCATGTATGGACTAGTCGCAAACTTTACTGCGTACACTTACACTTCGCGTACGGTTACCCCACGCGACTCTATATATCGTACTTCGCTAAGTATAGTAAGGCATGTATGTCGTTCAATCATTTTCTAATATCGTATTTATATTTTCGATTCTGGTTTAGTTAACCGCACACATCCATCAGTACTGAAATAGCATAACGTACGAAATTCATTGAAAGTGAACTGCAAAATAGGTCAACGTTTTGAATATTTGTTTATTTAGAAGGTAAGTTAATTTTCGCTTCATTCATTGTTTATTTTTAAAGAAATTGCAGTTGATCTTTTCAACAGAACCATCTCGTAAGTATACAACATTTAAATTCATTTGAGTTTTATTGTTGCCAATCATACATAGAATGGTGAATGTTACACAGTGTGTAAAGTGATAGCCTAAACCAACCAATTACAGGTTTGCAAGTCTTGTGAATGTGACTTCTATTATTCCATCTCTAGGTACAGGGCAGCGCAAAATTAATCACCTTGTCGGAATATGTTATAAAGAATTTTTTTCAAATGGCGTTATACGTCAATTATATAATACATTTCTAAGCTAAACAGTCGACCTCAATTTTAATTGATATGTTAAATGTTAAAATCTAACACTGATTTTTTGAGTCTAATAAGTTGTTTTTGATTGTTAAAAAACACTGCCATAACCAAACAAAACAATTGTCACAATTTTTGTGTATTTTTTTAACAATAATATACAACTTAGACAACTTTTTTAAACAATAACATACAACGTAGACTCAAAATATCGGTGTTTATTTTAACAACTAATATATAAAAGAAATATTAATATCATAGAATAGTTTGAAAAAAAATTACGACATCGTGCTATTTTTCTCCAAAGAGAGATCGAAATCTACTTACGTCTATCTTGTCACAAAGTTCCAGTTTCCTTATCTTGCATTCATCCAGTCATTCAAGCTCCCCGTTACGTAGACTCGTGACATTCCCAGTTTTGATCGATTAGATTAAACCGTCAACTATCAAGTCTTACCTCGTATAACTCTTCCATTCACACATGCCAAATTTATATGTATATTCTTTCACCATTCTTTTTTCGTTCATTCTCCCAACCTGCACATGGAGTATCTTAAAATTAAGCATAATCTAAAGGGAGGTATTCGAAAGACCCCAACGTTATTCTTCTAAATATTATATAAAATAAGAATAATATGGAGTTTAGGACAAATGATGTGCAGTCTCCGACATGTTCATAGATTGACTGTGCGAACCGTGGCGCGAATGATCAAGAGAACCCTGTTCATAATTGCTGTCTCGCTTTATAACAGTTGTGTCGCGCAGCGTTAGAGTGAAATAAATCAAATGTTTCGTGTTAATATCAATAATAGACGAAATAATCGGCGGGTATGTACATATGAAGAAATGCATTCATGTATAATAATAAGAGGCGAAGATTTTTTGCAAAGACAGATTGGTGGGACGTTCTATTCTCTCTTCCTACCCCTGAGGGGAAGTGGAGTGATGGTTAGTTAGAGAGATTATAAAGGATTAATCCATATTATGCAATATTGCTAAAGTAAACTTTTCTTATATTATTTATTTCATTATATCAGCTCATCACTCACACCTAAATGTCAACTGCAACTGATATACAATAAATGCGTTCGGAAGTTAATCAGTATGGAAAAAATATTGAATTATGAATAATGGGAGTTATCATTTATACTCCCATAAATATGGATTGGATGCCATATTGTGTTAATTGAATTGGGGGTCGTAAATAAACCTCTGTGCTACTATAATAGAAAGGGGGTGAAAGCTTTATGTTCATAAACCAAACGACGAACTTCATTTAACACGAATTTTCAGTAAAAACAATTTACTGTTTGTGCCTAGTTATTATGACAATATTTCATTTGTGAAATGAAAATTTTCAATTTATTTTTTTTGCAATGAAACCGTCAAAAAATCTTACCATTTATAAGTGGTTTGTATATCTTGCAATCTTGTACAAGAGGGGTATGCAACCCCAAGTGCCCTATCTACTACTGTTAGTATCATTACACCGTTTCACTAAAGGGGTAGACAGAGAAGATTGAACGCCACACTCGCATATCTGAACATACAAAACGTCTTGCTCATGCAACTTCTTCGGGACAATCTATGATTGAATTTAGAAACTTTTTATTTCTAAGCAGAGACGTTAACAAAATGTTTAAAAATCTTAAATAAGTCATAAAAAAAGTTTTTAATTACCAAATAAAAAACGTTTGTCAAAATGTAAATTTTATTTAAGACTCTTTCTCTTGTCAATCATAGGTAGAATTGGTGAATGTTACGCGTGTGTAAAGTGATCATTTTAACCAGCCTTTGACGGTCGTAAGCCCCGTAAATGCCCATACTTCCATATTCTTCTTCATCTATGTTGAGATGTCAAAAAATAATATAAAAATTACTCCTATAATTCCTGGAGATAATCCAGATTTGTAAACAAGTATTTGGACATACTCTAAATGTTTAAATAAATATATTTAATTTATTAATTACGGTGGTGTTTATTTTGAAGCACTCAATGTTAATTTAGGATCTTCATCAAGAAAATGTAAACAAATTGGGCCTCCGTAACTCAATTTATATTGCTAATAAATTAATTAACTACTTTTTTCTATTATACTCTTATATTACACAAGTTCTTATATAATTATATGTTTAATATTATGTTTGCTTTGTATATTAGGGATCGAATATAAAACAAAGACCATCTCACTGTTAAACATATTCTGATTTATAATTCATCTTATTACAAGCAAAATGACTGTGGTCCAATGGTAACTTCGTGGACTTTGACGTAGAGGTTCGTGATTCGATTCCCATAATACTTATTAATCCTTTTATATTCAAATATAAGATAGTTTTTCTTTCTTGAAGATAGAGTTACAATATGAAATATTTAAGTGTATATCATACAAACGCCTCGTGTGTGTGTGTGTGTGTGTGTGTGAGAGGATAGGAGTAAAAGGGTAAGGGTATGGTATAAAATGGAGTATACAGGAAGGAAAATGAGAGGAGAGAAATGAATGAGAGTGGTTAAAGGATTTTTTCTACGTACACATGATTACCATACACATGATTATCAAATACAATAAACTATAATGTGCCAATACTGGGGTTTCCGGTGCCAAGGGCACAATATAAATATTTCACACTTGATCTATCGATTTACGAAACGAAACGGTATTATCGTATAAAAAAGTCTTTCATTAAAAATTAATATTTACAACATTTAAGTTATGTTCAAATCCTTGTTCACAAATCTGTGTTTGTCCACGATTTTAACAGAAGTCATTTTTACATCTCGACATTTCAATATAGATGAAGAAAAATATTAAAGAGTAAGTGAAAATAATAAGGTCTACTCTAAATGAGAGTTTTCTCAAACGAACCATAGATACTGCCGTGAACACACAAATGAATCGACTTGAGAATTATATTCTATGAGTTTCAAAAAAATTAGTTGTGTGGTTGTCAACCATACGTAGAATATTGGATGTATGAAAAAGATTGCACAAAACAAGTACCTTGACTTCCATATTATTTTTCGTCTTTGTTGAGACGTCAAAATGTGAAAATAATTAATATTACCAAGCCTTTTTTACGAGAGGCAATTAATATTCACAAGAGAGTGTATAATCCTTAAGCGAACACAATAAACGAGTAGATAAAACAAACAATATCATTCAATAAATTAGTTCTACAGATAAGGGCCAAAATCAATCACTTTATGTTATTAACCAGTCTAGCTATCATACAAAGACTTAAGGCCAGTGTTTCTCAACCTTATTAGTAACATGCCCCACTTCAACGATTCAAAAATAACATAATTTTTTGACATCTGATCCTAAATTAATATCGAGTGCTTCAAAATAAACACCACCATAATTAATAAATTAAATATATTTATTCACAACATTTTGAGTGTGTCCAAATACTTGTTTACAAATCTGGATTATCTCCAATTGTATGAGTTATTTTTCATATTCATTTTTGACATCTCAACATACACGAAGAAGAATATGGAAGTCTGGACATTTACGGGGCCGACGACCGTCATAGGCTGGTTTAAGTGAACACTTTACACACGTGTAACATTCACCAATTCTACCCATGATTGACAACCACACTACTCAAATTCTTGGTTCTATATATATGAACCAATTTAGAAACCTTGTTCTTGAAAATTATTTTTTTTAAACATCTCATCAAAGATGAAGAAGAATATGGAAGTCTGGACATTTGCGGGGCTTACGACCGTCATAGGAACATTTACCAATTCTACCCTTGATTGACAACCACACTATTCAAAATCGTGGAACTTCTAGATATATTGAATTATCTGGATACATAGTTCTTGAACTCGATAGACTTCACAAGAGGCATCTAATAAAAAGCTTCCTTCGTCCCACCATAGATTTCAACATCAATGTAACGAATTTTTGAATCCTTTAAAAATTGGGAAACACTGTTTTAGGGCATCGATTCCAATCATAATAATAACTTATTTACATAGTGTAGATAAATAATAATAATAAAAAAGTCCGCTTCCGTGGTGTTATGGTATAAGTGCTAGAGGTCCCGGGTTCGAATCTAAGATGTGAGGAAGTAAAATATTAGTGATTTTCCACAATAATAATTATTTCATATTACCCTGGACCAGTTCCTGAATCGCACAAGTGATCACATTGCCTTCATATGTTAACGATCAAGATAACACTACGTCAATACGATGCAATGCCCTATGCACCATTGGGTGCGGACAAGGATGAAAAGAAGAAGATTAATTAAACTCATTTCAATCATTAATAATTGGACGAAAATTGAGAGTGAAATTTCATTGACATTTAAATTAGAAACTGTTAATCTTTCAGTGCGGACAATAAATAATTTCAGCCTTCAACACGTGTTTCGACATCATAAGTTGTGAAATATTTTTGTTTCTATAAAATATTTTGTTAACGACTCAAGTGTCGCGGATAATCCGCTTCCCCGTCAACCCCACGCCGGAAAATCGGAGTGTGCCGTGTATTGATAAATAATGACCGTTAAAAAGACATCAAACATTATTATCGACAGTAAAATGTCTTCACTACATTAATGCTCGAGTCAGTTTGTGATCAGAGTAATAAAAAAAAACATATAGTCACCTCAATCATGAGATCAACTTGGGATTAATAAATTATTGTTGCATGGAGCCATTTCCATTCCAGGAATAATACTCGCATAATAAACAATTTCGTTAATTACACAATAATGTGAAACAATAATACTACGGAGGGTTAATCGAACAGTAAGGGTGTTTATCCACTACACGGAATTACACAGAATTTTATCGTCCGGCACGTCAGTTGGCGTTTTAAAACGATGATTGGCTTGGATTGGATTGTGCTTTTATCCATCTTTCTTCGGATCGGGGCTCTGGATCGGTGCGTGAACACGTTGCGCGTAAATTCGATCACGCTAAACTGTCGTAGTCGCTTTCATTTTTCAAAACTGGACTGCCGAACGGTAAAATTCCGAGTAGTGGACAAACGCCCTAACTGGCTGTTCAAGGGAATGCTATTAATTACTGCATAGTTATTATACATATATAGGATGGCGCAAAATTTATCGCCCTATCGGAAGATGTTATAATTTTTTCAAATGAAGTCGTACATCAATCATATTTTTAATGTATTAACTAGACAGCTGCAGTTTACAAAAAATTATAAAACGGGCACAAATGTCTATCAACACTGGCGGTAGCCACTTAACTGATATCATCTTTTCCACTTAACAAAAAAAAAATGTAAAGGTCCAAGTAAAGATTTCCGTTACTCATTTTCTTTTTATGAATTAAAAAAATAATTTAAAAACAAAATCGGATGATTAATTTTGCGCTACCCTGAATCTTTATAATGCAGCTGTCTTGTTAAAAAGTATCAAATATGATAGACGTACAACGCCATTTCCAAAGAATTATACCACGTTCCTATAGGGTGATTTATTTTGCGCCACCCTATAAAAAAAAACATTTTCATTGAGATTGTGAAGTAAATACCACTATTTTTTACAGTATTCGATGTAACGGTGTTTGAAAATGATGCGGAATGTATCGAAACACGTGTCACAATAGATTTTAAGAAAACTTAAACTTAAATTAAAAACAGATAGATATTACTACAAAGTGACGGCCGAATAAATGAATGAAATTATATTTAGCGTAGTTGGGTAGACATTCGATGCTCGAGGGTTCAATTCTAGACGAATTACGATATTGCAAAATCAGGTTTGCATACCCGTACTTGTACTAGCGTGTGTAACTTGAAGAGTGCTAATTTGAATGACTCCCTTGAGACAAATGTTGATTAAAATAATTTTGAGAATGCAGCCCTTTCATGATAGAACATATCGTAGGGGCGAAATGGAAAAGCCCTTAATTTTATTAGTTTTTCATCAATGAATTAGGTTATACCTTAGGGATTGCTTTACGTAACTAAGACATATTGCAGAAAACACTAAATTGATGAAAATAGTTCACAATATCGTAAAACAGTCAAGGAACACGATTTTCTATTATATTCTAAACCTAATATTCCAGAATCATCCTAAAATGTCCTTATTTTCATAATTTTGCCATAAAATCGTTCAATATTTGACTGTTTAATATTTTCTATAATATTAATTATGTAAGAGGCATTAAATTCAAATTTGTATCCATGGTGACATTTAAAAAAATTACATTTACTCAGTTAAGAATTGAACCAGCTAAATAATGTATGAAAAACACAGTTCGCTAACCACTGTGCTGCGGGGATTCTTAATTACTTTCTGTTTAGTTTGTGAGCCATATTTCATAAATACTTTTGAGAGGAAAATTTTAATTGTTTGAAAATTGACTCTGAAGAAAAAAAAATAAATGCGAATTTAAATTGGCAAGCACGTTTTTCGTCCGTTATAATAATATTTTCATTTATAATTTGGAATGGTGATTATAATAGAAAAAAAACAAATGTAGGGAAAAAAATAAAGTTTCACAATAGACGTCATTAAGTCACGGTATAATATAAATTATAATGAAAAAAAAACTAAATAAAGTATGTAGTTTGATGTATTCATTTTTAAAAACGATTGAAAACGTATTTCAAGCAATTTATTTACATAGTATATAGACTTTCATCACTTATTCGTAATCATTCTGCTAGTAAACTTTCATGACGGAAATTATATAAAAGTATATATATATATGCATATATACATATATATGTATATACATATATATATATATATATATATATATATATATATATATATATATATATATATATATATATATATATATATATATATATATATATATATATATACATATATATATATATATATATATATATATATATATATATATATATATATATATATATATATATATATATATATATATATATATATATATATATATATATATATATATATATATATATATATATATATATATATATATATATATATATATATATATATATATATATATATATATATATATATATATATATATATATATATATATATATAATATATCGTAGTCATACAGGAGAAAGTGACCAACTGCAGTTTTTACAAAAACGTGATTATTAACTATTTGACATCTTACTAGCTTAATACTGCCCTGAAAAAAATCCCAGAGCAATTTTTAACTTGGAAGTGTAATATTTTGACTTGTTAAAAATGACTAACTGCATTGATGTTCATTTTCTTTACAAGCAAAAGTGACCAAGTGACACTTGGACATTATTGCCTGTTGTAACAATTTTCAACGCCATGAAGTTATTTAAAGTTCTGTATTAAACATTTGACATTTAAATGTTTCTAGAGAAACAAAGTGACTAAATTCAAAGTCAAATGGCCAGTAGAGGTAAATTATTGATGAAAATATGCAAAATCAAGAAAGAGTGATCCATATAATGTACATGAATTAAGATTTGACGATATGTTAGATCTCAAATCTTCTTCTAACCCTTATCCGCAACTAATGGTGCATAGGGCACTGCATCGTATTGATGCAGTGTTATCTTGATCGTTACTTACATGAAGGCAGGATGATCACTCCTGCGCTTCAGGGACCAGTCCAGGGTAATATGAAATAAATATTATAGTGTAAAATCACTAATATTTATTTTCAACCCCCCCTGGGAATCGAATCCGGGCTGGAGGACAGAGCACCAGAACCAAACTTAGATTCTGAATCTGAGTCAGAATAATACTTCTTTACTTTTTGTATATTTATTAAAAAAAGTTATGTTATTTAAAAAATATATGTTATCTTACCAGCTAGTTTATTTTCCAAAAAAAAGTTTCTTTCTTAATTTAAATTAATAAAATAAAATGCTTTGAATTAAACTTTTGTATCTGTAACTAACGTTTCCGTTCTCATTCTAAGAATCAAAAGTGACTATCTGCATTTTTTCCTAAATTTTTGCCAGGAAAAAGATACCTACTGCTTTAAGTAATTTTAAAAACTTTAGGATGTAAATTTTCAAAAATATTTTTTACTCATTTCAATATTGGTAAACATCTCTTTTCACACAAAAATAATCACAATCGTGAATACATTATTTCTTTGTTTTTAATTGATAACAAAAGTGTAAAAACGTTTAAATGGCCCTCCTGAACATTTTACGTTTTGTCAGTTGGTCACTTTCTCCTGTGTATATATATATATATATATATATATATATATATATATATATATATATATCTATATATATATATATATATATATATATATATGTATGTATATATATATATATATATATATATATATATATATATATATATATATATATATATATATATATATATATATATATATATATATATATATATATATATATATATATATATATATATATATATATATATATATATATATATATATATATATATATATATATATATATATATATATATATATATATATATATATATATATATATATATATATATATAAATGGCTTGATAATTGTTTTTAATACATTTTATTCTCTTTTTAAACTTTGTAAACGATCTCCTGAATTTGACGTTGTTAAAAGGAGTGAGCGATATATGTAAGTTATTATTTAATTATTTTATCAACTTTAATAAAGAAAATCAACAATTTATTGAAAGATAATGTTTACGCCCACATTTAAAAAAAAAGTTCAAAGGAGATATCTTTTCATTGCATATTATATAAAACGACTTATTTGTATTATGTCGCGAATATTGATAAATTCAATTACACATCAATTCGGATATCTGTCGAAACTTTTTGTACCGCGCGCGAAAGTTTAAGTAAGTTTACAAAAAAGTTTAACTTAGTTTACAGAAAAAGTAAAGTTTGAAGGTAAGAATGATTGGCACCTACCTACCCTCGAGGTCCAGTGTCCACTAGGGCCAGCCTCCACTTATCCTCGGGTAAGGATCCTCGCGATGGCCAGGGGTAGGACGGGGGGATCGATCGGGTAAAGGGGTTAGTCGGAGACAGACCGACTCACGTGTTCACCACTCGGGATGGACGGCACAGGACGCGTCCGCACTTCACGAGTGACGGCACCCAACTGAAGAGTAACCCACAGGAACAAGTCCCGCGGCGGGAAATGTCTGGGGAAAGTCGGGGCATACAAAGGCACGGTGACAATAAAACCTGTACTTCTTTCTTTGACAACTATAATACAACCATTTTTAGTTTTATTTACAACAATTTTACTCAATTCGCAACGCTTTTATTTTATGTAACTAAAAAATAAACTCGTATATATAAAAATTAAATAATTTTTTTTATATATATATCGTAGTCGTACTGGAGAAAGTGACCAACTGACACTGGGAGGGCTACTTAAGTTACTTTTGCTTGGCAAGTAAATAAACACAATATAGTTAGCCATTTTTAACAAGTCAATATATAATACTTCCAAGTTTCAAATCGCTTTGGGATTTTTTCAGGGGAATGTTAAGCTAGTAAGACACCAAATAGTCAATGATCACGTTTTCGTAAAAAATGCACTTGGTCACTTTCATGAATATTTATTTCGCAAACACCCATTGAGAAGATATTTCTATTAGCGTCAAGTATTATTTTTACTAAAAAAATAAAAATAAAAATAAATTGTATTGTAAATAACATTCTAAAAATACATTTATTAAAATAAATAAAATAGATGTTTCTGTGTTGATACATATAAAAAAAACTTTACTTTTTACTATAAACATTCACTCAGCATGTTATTTTATGAGGTAAAATAAAAAAAAAACCAACTAGTATCGCACCGATTCTCCGCAGGGGTAGGCAGAGAGAATTGAACGCCACACCAATTTTCAAATAATTCTCACCTCTTTACATTCATGCATCACCTCATACATATTCGTCGATTATTTCTACTCTTCACCTGACCACATTCAAGTATTTAGAATTCTTGATCATACCGAATTTTCTTCGGTCAAGTTTTTTTCCTCTGCTCCTGTTTCTAACTATACTCTCGTCATAAATTCACAAACTATTTCAACACTCTTTCATTGGTATTTCCAAGTGCATTCACATGTTATATGCGTTTAACTGTTCTTTATCACTCATTAGATTCACACACGTTTGTTCATTCATCTCAACACACGTTTTGGTAAATTTATCGAAAATGCATTTCTCAGCCTTTCATTCTGCCCTTATATTACCGTTCAAACATTCATCATTCATGTTTAATAAATGTTTTTTCCCTTTTTACAAAGTCGTCCAATACTATACGCTTTTCTTTGCTCGGTAGATCCAACCAGAAGCGACGACCGCCCCGCCTGGCGCCAAGGCTGGTTCATGCCTTTCCCTTTTCCCTTAGTACCTATTCTCTCATTGTCGACTTTTCCGTTGATCCGTACTTGCGAGATGATCCCCGTTTACTCGACACCCATAAATATGGAATTATAACTTTTAAACCAGCTTATAAAATAAAACAAAATTTTAGAATGCTCCCGATTGTGTGAATGAAACGATAAATAATCGTGATCCTCTACAACTTTAAACGTTTAAGATTTGAATAAACACGTCAATACAACAATACTAAGTGTGTCCGAATACTTGTACACAAATCTGGGTTTTCACCACTTTATTTAAAAAAATAACATTTCAACATGATGAAGAAGATGGGATTATGGGAGTCTGGGCATTTACAGAGCTTAAGACATGTCAAAGGTTGGTTTTTATTATTAAGTACCTGGACACACTCAAAATGTTGTGAATAAAAATTAAAAGCTGCAGAAAATTGAAAATCATAATTTTGCGCATTTTTCAGTATTTAAGAAATAATTCGAATTTCGGATCTTTCATAAATCTAAATAAAAGAGTTTCTGTTAAATAAAACTTTCTCAATCCAACATAGATGGCTCTTGTGAACTCATTTGTACTATGTATTGTATCATGATTTTATTGATGTATCATATTTAAGAGTTCCAAAAATTATTAATATTAAAAAAAGGGTGGATGTTGCACTTGTGTAAAAATTACTTGCCCAACCTATGACAAGTCATAAGCCCTGTAAATGTTCAGACTTCATTGATATATGGTCTATCTCATGACGTTCCATGGCTAAGTTCACAACAGCCGCGTATGAATCGATTCAGAAAGCTTTTATTTAGCAGTGACCCTTTTATTTGTATACAAGATCCGAACCTATGTTTTACATATTGGGAAAGCTATATCGCTCACTCCTTTCAACAACGTCACATACCAAAATCGTTAATTTTCAGATGTGCATATTTTCGGAATGCCAAAAAATGTAATATATCCCAACAAAAGTGGCATATTTTAAACTAAATATTTACCCGCTACAGGGCAGAAAGTGTTGTGTTTGCATTTTGAAGAAAATGTATTGTTTAATTATTTTTTTTAAATATCCTAAATATTTTTCAAATGGAGAAAAAACCTTCAAGTTTTACCTAAAAAGATTAAGAATCTATTGCAGAGCAAAAAGTTCAATAAGTGGCTTGATATTTATTTTTAATACACTTTATTATATTTTCAAACCTTAAAAACGATCTCGTGAAAAATCAAGTTTTTTGATATATGACGTTGTTGAAAAGAGTGAGCGATATTTTGCATACTGGGAAACATCAGAAAATCTGGTTTTAAATTATTTTTGCACCTAATACTTTGACCAGTTATTTTGGGACCAAATCTAGGTTTCTTCAAATAGGTGTTATTTTTCATTTTTGACATCTCTAACTTTTTTTAGAGATATTTCTATTCGACGTGTTATTTTTTATTATTGACAAATACTTGGTTTGTTTATTAATATATCATTTTATTTGGTGAATAATCTGATGTAAAAGTACAATATTTTATCTGCCTGAATACCGGAAATTTTCAACAATACGTCCTATTTACCAATTAATGCTGGCAAAAATAATTAGTTTTTTCATTTTTTTCATGTTCTCTTCCCCAAGGATCTTCTTATTAAATGTTTGAAACAGATGCTCAAAAAAATATCTCACGTTTTTTTAATATTCGGTTTCATTAACGCTATATCTCCTTCCATTCCGAAACGAGAAAAGGGTTTAAATTGACGGGAGATTATTAATCAACAGTTTTGTGATTTCTTGATGAAATAATTCTTCCAGAAATATACAGGGTGCCCGGAATAATTTGACAGTACCTACTAATTTACTCAACTTCGTTAGCGGAAATGGCACACATTTCAAAAATGTTTTGAAGCTCCAAAATGACAAAAAGAAGGAAAAAAGTTTTGAAATTTTGCGACAGCTTAATTTCTTACAAATTGATATGTTTAAAAAAAGTTTTTTTTAAAAAAAAAATAATAAATGTGCAATTTTTTGCATGTGTCTAAATACTTGTTCATAAATCTGGATTATTTCCAATTATAGGACTATTTTTCATATTATTTTTTGACATCTTATCAAAAATGAAGAAGAATATGGAAGTCTGGGCATTTTTCTCATGTGTGTGATTATAATCCAGGATTCGGACCTCACATACTAATAAAACAGTTTATGCTCAATAAAAAGCTTCGTTTCATCTCACCAATAGATGTCTCTAGTGAAGTTCTAGTGATTCAAGAACAATGTTTCAAAATTAGTCCATATATATAGAACTACCAAGAATTTGAGTAATGTGGTCGTCAATAATGGGTAGAATTGGTGAAAGTTTCACGTATGTAAAGTGATCACTTTAACCAGCCTATGATGGTCGTCAGCTCCGTAAATGCCCAGACTTCCATATTCTTCTTCATCTTTGATGAGATGTCAAAAAATAATTCAAATGATTTTTATTTTTTTCAATCTGTATAAATAAAAGTATAAATCTTCAATTAGTACCGAACTGATATATGCATGGAAGCGAGATATGAATTTGGTAAAAGAAGGATGAAAGCAAAGTTATTGATGTTGAAAGGCGTTCCCTCAAACGTATGTGTGGAAAATCGTTTTATGAGAAATATGAAAATGAAGATTTCAGAAAGGAATATAGAATAAGAAAAAAAGGATTATGGATATGTGGAGCAAATGGAAAACGAGAGACTGAATACGTTTTGGCTAATCCTACATATCAAATTGTTATTTTTCGTGTATTTTAAGTAGAGTTTATCAATATGAAGATAATATTGGCGATGGTCGATAAATGAATAAATATATGTGTACTACAATTATTAGTAAAGGTTTAAAAAAATACTGCATAGAAAAATAGGAAGCACGATTTATTGGAATACATGAAGAAATAAATCTGAGAGTTTTTTTTTAAATTCAATTCAATTTATTCAATAATTATTAAAATAAACATTACAAACTAACATTTAAAGCGTATAAATTCAAAACATATACATAAAAAGCGAGAACACTCTCGTTAAAGATGTAGACACATGGAACAGATCAATGTTCGGCGTGATATTGTTTAGCATAGCGGTTGCTCTTCGTACAGGCATAATAACCATCAGCAGGTTAGTTTCGTTTGTACATTTAATGTTTATCAATTAAATATGTTATTCCAATGCATAAATTAAGGCGTATTAAAAATAAACGTACGGATAACAACATCCCTTTCAATTAAAAGATAAAAACACACACGTGCTTTCCCTCCACTTTTGCGGTTAAAATTTTGTGAGTATCAAATTGTAATTAGCGTACGCATGTCCTATATTTTTGTGTACTACATTCGTAACAAATATCGTTATGTTGAGATTTCCATCATCAAAATAACACGATATATACAAATATATATATATATATATATATATATATATATATATATATATATATATATATATATATATATATATATATATATATATATATATATATATATATTTATATATATATATATATATATATATATATATATATATATATATATATATATATATATATATATATATATATATATATATATATATATATATATATATATATATTTTGGTCTGTATAAACCACTTAGCTTTAGTTGCAAGCTACTCTGGATACAAAAAATATAAAATATTTATCATAATAATAATATCAAAATAAAAACTGATTAATAGATAAACTTTGAAATACTTACCCCACATTAAGGATGAATAATTAGATTTATAAATTATAATGTATACGTAAGATTATTAAACGCTGTTGTGTTAGGTATCCGGAAACAAATTGTTTCACAAAATAGCCTCAAAACTTTTAAATGCCCAAACAAAAAGATACTTAAATCCATTAGTCAAAATTATCCAGATAGATAAAAAGCACTGTTTTCTTTCAATTGAGATTATGAATTTAATAAGTTTAAAGGTGTTTAAATACATAAATTAACTTACAACATTTTGAGTGTGTCCAAATACTTGTTCACGAATCTATCTCCAATTAGGGATTATTTTTCTTACCAATACACTCCTAATTGGAGATAATTCAGATTTGTAAACAAGTATTTGGACACACCCAGATGTTATCAATAAATTAACTGGTCAAATTATGACCCAAAATGAAAAAGGATATTTTCTAGTGTTTCTCAGTATGTGAATACAAACTAAAATTTCGACCTCACATAAAAATGAAAAAGTTTCTACTTAATAAAAAGCTTCTCTCATCCCACCACAGTGGTCTTTAGTAAAGTTCTAGCGAATTCAAATACCATGTTTCGAGTTTGATCAATATATCTAGTTCAAGTTCCAAGAATTTGAGTCGTGTGGTTGTCAATAATGGGTAGAATTCGTGAATGTTACACGTGTGCACAGTGATGAGTTCTTTAATGTTACACTTAAACAAGCCTATGACGGTCGTGAGCCCCGTTAATGCCCAGATTTTTTTTTATCACAATATAAACTAATAAAACAACTTATTTTAAGACGTCATCTTTTTTATCTCTTAATGATTTAATAGTTATTATAACATAAATGTGGAATTGTTTAATTGGCTTTATTTTTATAAATGTAACTATTTTTGTAAATGTAATGAAATGTTTATTATTGTCAATGTTTTTTTTTTATTATTTACTTTTTTAAATGTAAAGCTGTATAATTCCCGAAAAAAAACATAATAAAATAAAATAATGTTGAACGCAATATTAATGAAAACGAATTTCAGATAAGATGACTGCACTATGATGTAATGTGTTTATTTTACATTTGTTTTATAGGTGTTAGCAAGTACACAGTTTGGAACCACACGCCACTTGACCATTAATCTTATGGGGTGGATTTTATCATAAAGGATCAAAGGGGGTTGGAAGCGATGTCGTGAAGGTATGTTAATCCCAAACCAAACTTTTCTGAGCCTGCAATGACAGTTTATAACAGTGAACGTACCGAGGGTCGTACTGATTTTAGGAATATTAAAAACAAAGACACAACAAGACATTTCTTAATGGTTTATAATCACAAAGTCAACTTTTCCATTATTAATTAAAAAATCTTGAGATTTGTTTGTACATTTGTATGCATACAATAAATAGAACACAAACTTTGTTATTGACCGTATTAACGTATAACTCATATAGTACAAGTATTTGATAACTTTTTTCATTTTCTTCTTTTTATTTTATTTCTGTTACAATAAAATATTTATATGGTATTAGTGATTTTAATCAATTTTTATTTCTGATATCTATTGTATTCTTGCCAGTATCCTTTATTAAAACCTAAAATAAAATGTATACCCACACACAGGCCATGCTTTTGTGGGATTTTTTTGTGTCAATATTTTTTTACTTATCATGTATTGTGAAATGCAAAAGAATTTTAAATAAAGAAAAAAACTTATGTTTTTGGTATTATTATTCCAATTGTTGGAGACGTATCCATTTCTAAAGTAAGATATGGTGCTTGTCAAACCGGTTGGAAAAATAATTTTAAATATAAAGCGGTTTATGACAAATTTTGTGTTTTATTAATTTTATAAAGTTTATAAAATATGGCACAAAGTTTCAGCAAAAAACATTGAATACAAACATATAAATGTAAAACATCATCAGCATTAAAGCTACACATATATACTCACCGAATGACTTCACATAAGTATATATATATATATATATATATATATATATATATATATATATATATATATATATATATATATATATACATATATATATATATATATATATAAATATATATATTTATATATATATATATATATATATATATATATATATATATATATATATACATATATATATATATATATATATATATATATATATATATATATATATATATATATATATATATATATATATATATATATATATATATATATACACACACACACACACACACACATATATATATATATATATATATATATATGTGTGTGTGTGTGTGTGTGTGTGTGTGTGTGTGTGCAGGCTTTTCTGCAGGTAGGATAGTAAGGATAGGGAAGATAAATGTGAAAAAAACATCACAAACACCCACATCAGTTGAAAATAAATCTTTTTTGTTTTCAACTGTTTTTAACTTTTGAATTTATTTTGCACCTGGAGAGAATCGAACGCGCGACGCCAGTTTCGCAGTCGGGCGTCTACCCAACAACGCCACAACGCCTGTAAATACGTGTGACATTATATTATATTAACACTACAACGCATAACATACGAATTTTTAAAAAAGTCCTTCAATGTTGTACGCAATGATAAGCCTATTTTTTCATTCGATTACCCTGAAAATCCAATTTCATCTTAACGTAACATGAAGGTTTTCCTGTAAAAGAGGTCAACCTTATTTAACGCACGAAAAAATAGACATGACTCAAAACATTACCTTTACATACTCCTGACTGTGAAATTTGTTCATACATACGTTCACTGCGAATCTCACATTCTCATATTCTTAAGAAATTGGTTGTGAGCCAAACTACTTGTAGACTAAATCTATGCTTCATCCACTTCCGTAGTGTATTGGTCAGCACGGTCGGCTACCGTGCTGGAGGTCCTGGGTTCGATTCCCAGGGGGGTCAAATAAATATAAGTGATTTTTTCACTCTTATATTTATTCAATATTACCTTGGACTGGTACCGGAAGCGGATGGCTGATCACCTTTCCATCATGTGTAAACGTTCAATATAACACTGCGTTTATATGATGCAGTGTCCTTTGCACCATTGGGGTGCGGATTAGGTTTTGAATGAAATGAAAAATCTATGCTGGCATATTTTTAAAGAGCTTAAAAAAAGAGAAATATTTGTGTTTTTATTATTTACACAAATATTTAAACTTCATACTATTTCTGTCAGCCTTAGCGGCTCAGTATTAGAAGTAGGTATCAAATTGTGGTAGAGTGGGTTTGTAGTAACTCTGACTTAAGAATCCGCGACACTAACCACGGGACCACAACCCGACACGTTAAAATGTGAATACATGGTACAATATTTTATCGTAATAGCCTAGATATGCCACTTATGTTTACATAGTAATCAATATTAAAACTATTTTTCTTAAAGAAAAAATCACCAGGTGTTATTGATATCTCAACAAACTTAGGGAATAATATCCAGTGTTGATATTTACAGGGCTTACGACCTGTCAAAGACTGGTTATGTGATCACTTTAAACACGTGTAACATTCACCATTCTTCCCATTGTTGACTCAGCTTTTTGAACTCCTACATATATCATAAATCTCATGACGCTTAATGTGTGAGTTCATTGGATCCATCTATGGTTGGTTTAGAATGTTTTTATTTAGCAGAGACCCTTTTATTTATGTAGATGTATGCAAGATCCTTACCGGATCATTTTGCATACTGGGAGACGCCTGTAAACATTATTTGAATTTTTCATGCAGCCTATAACTTGTCCAACTGCGCACTGTATGGTCAGCGCGTTTGACTACCGTGATCACCTTGCCGCCTTGCAATTAACGAACAAGATAACACTGCGTCACTACGATGCAGTGCCCTATGCAGCATTGGGTGAAGATAAGGGTTAAAAAATTACTAAATAATAATGAAAAATCAACAGCAATTTGAGTGTGTCCAAATACTTGTTCACACATCTGGATTATTTATTGACTTGGCGTTTAATTTGTAGAACTCCATTTTAATTTATGTATTAATTTTAAATCAAACACATATTTTTTGAGTCTACTAAGTTGTATTTTATTAACAAAAAACACATAAAAATTATATTGTGACAATTGTTTCGCCTTGTTAGGGCATTATCAAACGAATGATAATGATAATGCCCTAACAAGGCGAAACAATTGTCACAATATAATTTTTATGTGTTTTTTGTTAGTAAAATACAACTTAGTAGACTCAAAAAATCTGTGTTTGATTTAAAATTAATACATAAATCTGGATTATCTCCAATTAAAGCAGTTATTTTATATATTATTTGACATCTCAACAAAGATAAAGTAGAATATGGAAATATGGGCATTTACGGGGCTAACGACAGTCGTAGGCTGATTTAAGTGATCAATAATGGGTAGAATAGGTGAATGTTACACGTGTGTAAAGTTATCACTCAAACCAGCCTATGACGGTCGTAATTCCCGTAAATGCCCAGACTTCTCCATCTTTGTTGAGATGTCAAATATATTTTAAAAATCAACTTATTTCTTTTGGGTTATTTTTAGTATAATAATTTGATCCTTCAATGTTTAAAATTCAATTTCTCGAGATCAACCGTTCGAGTACAAAGGAGCATAGAGCCATCGGTATTCGCTAAATTTCAGTACTCCTGAAAGGACATCGGTGGCTGAAATGTGAACTGAATTGGGAATTCAAATTAGAGTCGTTCCTGCCTCCGCCTGCGGGCTCATCCGGAGATAGCAGCAGCTTTAATCTAAGTAAGGATGTGAGAATAGGCGCCCCACTTGGATTGTGTGAACAAATTAGGTTGCCTTTGTTATACTAGTGACTTCAAATTACTCCGTTTACTTTGGTATTTATGATCTATCTAGATTGACTCGATAGAAAACACTCCAAGGATTAAAAATGTTTCAGACAGTCAACGAGTTTGTGAAATATTAAGGCTTAAATGCCATTCCGATTTTTAATAAAGAAATTTATAATCATAATACACGAGGACATAACAAAATACACGTGGAGCCGATAAACAGTACTAAATTTGGAGTAAGGTCCTTAAAATATATCGCCTATACCCGAATTAACCAGCTGCCTGATGATCTGAAAAATGATCTGAAAAATACTATATGGATACATGTGTTTATTCAAATTTTCTTATTTTGTTTTTACCTTTTTTTATATATTTTCTAATTCGTTATATTTTCTCATTTGTTTATTTAAAATATGCTTCTTACCTTTTGTTTTTCTAATTTATTGATTTAAAATATGCTTCTTATGCCTATTTATTATACCTGTTTATTGTTTTTATATTTTGCCATGTAATAGTTTTGGTAATTAAAAAAAATATATTTTTTGTTACTTTATTATTTGTGTTCTAGTCTTGTCAACCTAAATCCCATGTCCCGAAATGAGAAAAAGAAATAATCATCGCGAATATTATATATATGACTTATGTATGTAATACGTTTTGAAAAATTAATAAATAAATAAATAAATGTAGCTGTTACATTCCGCACCATTTTCAAAAACCGTATGAATGTCTAAAATGATTCGGAATTTATCAAAATAAGTATCAAAATAAATTTTATTATATAGTGATGTTTACCGTGTAAAATTTTCATTAATTTTGACATCTCGAATCCTAATTGGAGGCAATCCAGATTTGTCACACACTCAAAATATTGAGTTAAATTTAAACGAAAAATTTAGAAACAAACTTCATAAAATAAAAAAAAAAATTGTTTTAACCACTTTTCATTGTTACACTTTATTTAACCGGTTTCGACAAGAACCTTGTTATCATCAGGGTTTATGTTTTGTCCGCCTCCGTAGTGTAATGGTCAGCACGCTCGGCTACCGTTCTGGAGGTCCCGGGTTCGATTCCCAAGGGGGGGTAAAATAAATATGTGATTTTTTCACTGTATTATTTATTCAATATTACCATGGACTGAAGTATGTACCTGAAGCGGAGGGCTGATCACCTTTCCTTCGTGTGTAAACGATCAAGATAACACTGTGTTTATATGACACAGTGCCCTATGCACCATTGGGGTGCGGATAAGGGTTTTATTATTATTATTATTATGTACTAAATTCTAAAACATTGATGACAAGGTTCTTGTCGAAACCGGTTGCATAACGTGTACCAATAAAAGGTGGTTTAAACAAAATTGCTTTATTTTATAAAGTTTATAAATTGTGCCACAAAGTATCTGCGATAAACATTCAAGAAATTTAGAAACAAGTTCATTGAACTAAATGTAGACTTCAAATAACAAATTAATTTTTTGTAATAAAACGCTGTAAGAAAAAGATAGTTGGTGGGATTTTAATTGATTGGATATTTAAAACGTTATTCTTAATATATGTAAGTATTTGTTTATAATATATAACATTTAGAAATTAGCTTCCAAAATCAGTACAGAGAACGTAATGAAGATTTCTGCTTTCTGGAATTGACTCTCAGGGACCTTATAAGTTTTTATACATAATATAAAAACCGTCTTTGCCCAAATTGGCGGCGGTCCTTATTGCGCTCTGTTAGGTTTTTTGGATTCGGCTATTTTGAAGATAGTAAAAAAATATTAATTGATTCGGCAGCACTTTGTTGTAATATCTATTGTTTTTATTTATGGTTTAGTTGGTAACGTTTTCTTAAAATCAGTTGTGACACGTTTTGTATGCATTTAACGTCATAAATGTGTTTAAAAATGATGCAGAATACATCAAAACACGTGTCATAATAGAGTTTATGAAATACCGTTTTACCAAGTAAAATCTAAATAAAATAAACATGTTTTGGGTTGAATTTATTATTTTTAGTTTTAGATGCCGTTTTGGAATATATATTCGATAATTAAGACCATTCCCTTTTAATTTTTTTAAGCTGTATCTTAATTTGAAAAGTTATAATTTTTACCGATGAACACTGCAATGAGGTGTGAACAATACCGGGCGTATTAACCCAAAAAAAAAAACAAAATAAATCTTATTAAAAAAAACCGTAGAAATTTTTCACAATTTACTTCTATTGAAATATAACAAAATTGAATCGCGTTTTAATGAAATCAAACGCCACATATACCATAAATAGGCTTTGTTTAAGATATCATAAAAAGCCTAAAAAGCATAAAAGATTTTATTGGTAGAGTACTCTAAAAACGCGATGAATGTTCGACAATCATGAGGTTTCATTCAATTTTCGATACTTCAATACACTTGACAAAGGAAAAGCTATAAAGTACATTGACATTTACGTTACCAAATATATCGCTCACTCCTTTCAACGACGTCATATATAAAAAATCGTAAACCTTCAGTTGTCGATGTTTTCGAAATGCCCAGAAAATGTACTACATCCCAGCGAAAGCGGCATATTTTAACTTTATATTTACCCGCTACCGGGCAGAAAGTGTTGTTTTTGCATTTTGAAGAAAAGGTATTGTTTAATTATTTTTATAAATATACTTAACATTTTTCAAATGGAGAAAAAATATTCAGGTTTTACCTAAAAAGATCTGTTGCACAGTAAAAAGTTCAACAAGTGGCTTAATACTTATTTTTAATAAATTTTATTACATCTTTAAACTTTAAAAACGATCTCCTGAAAAACCAAGTTTTTTGATGTATGACGTAGTTGAAAGGAGTGAGCGATATATCAAAAAGAATAATACCCGTGTAACTTTTTATTATTTTGACAAACGAAACCATTTAAGCACTGTTTCTTTTCTTAATGTATAATATAACAAGAAAATATAAACGTGTGTTCAATTCCCAGCGAGGCGCAAAGTATTGTAATGACATCAAAGGGATCCTTTTCACAAAGATTTATTACATATTTTTTTTAGAATTATTATTGCTAATACGAAATAATATCGCTAATGTGTTTAGTTGATCCCTTGAGGGTACTTGGTTACATTAGCATGACCGTTCACTCACGTTATGTGTAATATATTCAATATATTCATAAAGTTCACCTTGCTTAATACAATCAAAAATTAATTTAATAATGGATTCGATAATATGGATTCAACATCACTAAGTACAGATAGGAGTTATAAGACTTATATTAAATTGTCATGAAACATTTCAAAATTGTATTTTAAAAACTTCTTTTGTTGACGATTAATCTTTGAAAATAGAGAATCATAGAAGAAAAGGCACCATAGTACTTCTAACGGGAGCAAATGTTTCTGGTGTAGAAGCTTGCTTTTTTATTTGTTTTCTTTTTTTAGAATGTGTGAAAAAGGACAGGAAAACAAATTTATGACGCTAATGTATATGCTAATGTAATGGTAATAGAAGCAGAGGAAGACCGAAGAAATCTCCCCACAATCAAATTTATCAAAAACTTAAAAGTGGTTTGGTGAGGAGTCGGAATAACCGGCGGGTTTGTATAAGAAAGCGGGATTCTTCTACAACTTTAACAAGTTTTTTTTTTTTTTTATAATTTGTGTTATTAATATTAACGCCTTTAATGTAAGTTTGTCTTGTATATGTTAATTTTTTAATAAATTTAATTTTATTGCATTGAATTCAAAGGAGTTGCACGAATGTGTAAGAGACGAAGATGGTTTGCAAAGAGAGATTGGTGTGGCATTCTATTCTTTCCACTTACCTTACCTGTGAGGAAACGGCATGATGGTTAGTTAGTTAGTTATTTTTTTTCCATATAAAAGAGTTCTGAGTTTAATACTATTAGAAAAATGTAAGTTTTTTAAAAAATATATGATATATCGAACAGATACATCTTTTTTCATGTATTTATTATTTTATCGGGTTTATTTTCCAATCCATTATTATAATATATTCATCATTTTATGGTTTTTGCGGGTGCTTTTTAGGTTACGGGTTGAGTAAAGGTTTCTAACAACGGAAGAAAGCTTCCTTTGGGAATAAAACGGAACTTCCGGGAGAAATACGCGCTGCTCGGAGGGTACTGCTAAATTGCAGGGAATTTACGAGAAATTTACCATAAACCCACGTATTTTTATACATTTTCAAACAAATTTGACAACCCACAAAATATTACTTTATAAAAAACGTATCCAGTTATTTTTAAGAGTTCAAAGTTCGTAAATATTCCGGATTTGTGTTTATATTATTTTTAATTTCATCCTGTTGGCATCACACAAAATAGTCGTTTTTCTGTTATCTATTTCAAATCGTAAATAAAACACTTGTTTTTTTACTACTTTAGTAAATCTATGTATTATATTTAGTAACGACTTATTTAGGAAGCTACAGATGGTTCCTTCTACGAGTTTAAAAATAAAATCTTCGTTAGTTATCTTAGAAGTTTATATTTAATCTCATTAATAACTGATAAATTAACTAAGAAAAAAAATCTATTGAAAATGCGGTTAGGATATTTAGCTAGCATAAAGTCGCAAGTTCGTTTCACGGGGGCAGCGGAGAGCACATTTTTTATTATCAGGGTAAGGTGTTTCTAGTGAAAAACAGCGTATAAATAGATAAATATTGTCACAGAATATTTCAAGCCTTCTTTTAAATCTATTAATTGTAATAATATATGTTTTGTTATTAAAAAATAACCCAGAATATACGAGTACGTAGTTTTTGCTTTGCTATCACAGTTTTATATGGTTTTCCACTAAACTAGAATAGGCACTGATTATCTGCTTATGTGAAACAAATACCACTACTTAGAGGATCAAAACAAGTATTTTTTGACCCAATATTTATTTAACCTTTTACTGAATACTTTGCCTTTATATAACTATCAAATAAACTCGGTGGTGCCAAAAAGAATTAGAAGAATAAGACATCTCTTCTACAAATCCTTATTTAAGGACAAACCATAAATTACATAAAACTTCACATATTTCTTGTAAGTTCTGTATGAAACATTCTCGTATTTTCTCCCTATTTGAAGATGTCTCTTCTGCGGGAAATTGGGTACTGAGTAGCGTATAATAGGGGATGTTAGTTAAGGTTACCTTTTCATGGCACGTTTTTCTATCCCTTTTGGCTTATCCCATACCTACACCCATGTCACAAAGTAGATTTTGGGAAAAGTCAAGCATTCAGAGTCTTAAAAGTTTAATACAGTTTACTATGAATACATTATTTCCCAATTTGTTAGAAACTGCGTATAGAAACTGATTTGTACACAAAATTTTGGTAACAATTGTGCCTTTTTGTGTAACTTTCACCATTTTTTATTATTAAACATCCATATTGCATTACTTTTTGAAACCTGTATTTAAAAAAATCAATGGCGATGCAACTATTCACATGAATGGTTAACGTTTATTTATTTATTCGGAAATTGTTAAGCTTTACATTAAAAAATATAAAAAATAAAAAATAGTTATACTTACAAAAATAGTTACATTCATAATAATAAAGCCAATTAAAGAATTCCACATTTATGTTATAATTACTATTAATACACTAAGAGACAAAAAACATGAAGAGTGGGAGTATGTATGTGAGGAAGTGAGTCAAAGGGTAAGGGTATGATATAAAAAAATGGAATATGCAGGAAGGAAAAGGAAAGCAGAGGAATTAATGAAAGTGGTTAGGTTAGGTTAGGTTAGGCCATAAATGAAAAGGTATCAAAAAGTATTCTGGGGTAAAAACTGATATTTTGTCCAAATGATTTTTGTTGTTGTTATAATGAATATAATTCCTTATAATTTTTCATTATTATTTTGTTATTGAATATGGATACAAAAGTTTTTGTTTTTAAATAATTTTAATTTATTTTCTGGACATTTGTATTTTTACAATCTTAAAATTAATAACGGAGTTCTCTTCAATAAAGAGACTAAGCTATTTTGGTTTGAGAGGGACTTAATCATATTATTTATTGTTTACATTTGTTGGTTTTATAATTTATTTTGACTAAAATTATAAGAATTTTAGGCGTGCGGTGGTTTGACTTTGTGAGGAATGAAGAGATAAGGCGGAAGACGCAGCAAATCTTGGTCACAACTGTCGTCAAGAGAAGGCGATTCAGTTGGCTTGGCCACGTACTCCGCATGCCTCCCGAGAGCCGCCATCAAGCTTGCCTCTTTTACAAGGCATCAGGTTCGCGCCACCCAGGACGACCACTGCTGACAATTCGTCGGCAGTTCTCGTCAGAACTTCTGAACGCTGATCTGGGAGGATGCAAATGAGCTAGCAGCCGACGGAAAAGCCTGGAGACAGTTTATGGACTCCATGTGCTCCACCTAGGGAGCGGTACAGTTTAATAATAATATTATTAACAATAATAATAAAACCCTTATCCGCACCCCAATGGTGCATAGGGCACTGCGTCATATAACGCAGTGTTATCTTGATCGTTTACACACCAAGGAAAGGTGATCAGCTCTCCGCTTCAGGTACTAGTCCAGGGTAATATTGAATAAATATTACAGTGAAAAAATCACTTATATTTATTTTACCCCCCCTGGGAATCGAACCCGGGACCTCCAGAACGGCAGCCGAGCGTGCTGACCATTACACTACGGAGGCAGACAGACAGAATAATATTAATTATTATTTTTGTTGTTTTTTTTTTATGTTACCCTTTATTTCAAAAGTATGATGTTAAGCAAATATCTGCATTCTTATTAAAAGAATATAGAAGAATAGAACTAGTTTAACCAAGACTTCAGCTAAAAGTGAAGGAATGGGGGTAGATTTTCATATAGTGATTAAAACATTTATTCATATTACGAGCCCACAATCTCGAGAGCCTTGTAGAATTTCTAGTTTTCCTTCAGAACCGAAGACAAACCTAAGATTTTGAGTAAGGTTTCGTGAATCAATAGTGTTATTATATCTTTGTTTTGAAATACAAAGCAAGTTTATATTAACACGCCGATTGAAAACCCTTTTGCCCGGATCATCTTCGCAAACATATTAAACAGAAATATTTTACCACAATATTTAAATTAAACTTTATAGGATATTATTTAAAGCACCCATTCCAAATTATCGATAAAATTCAACTAGGTAGATAGAAACTCAGTAGGTACTCGGTAGGTACTAAGTAGGTAGTAGAATTTAATATTTATTTGAAATAATACTTGAAGTAAATAAGGGAAATAAAGAAAACGAATGATATAAGTGACTTTGTGGTAATATTGATATTTTTAATTTAATTTTATTTGGTAAATACTACTACTGGTGTTTACCAAGTAATCTTTATTTCAATTCAAACCCAATGGTGCATAGGGTACTGCAATCTATAAACACAGTATTACCTTGATCGTTAACACACGAAGGAAAGGTGATCAGCCCTCCGCTTCAGGTACCAGTCCAGGGTAGTATTGAATAAATATTAGACTGAAAAAATCACTTTTATTTATTTGACCTCCCCTGGGAATTGAACCTGGGACCTCCAGAACGGTAGCCGAGCGTGTTGACCAAGTAAATAGTGGTATTTAAATAGTAAAATTTTATTATATTGCGTTTTCTTTTAAAATTTATTTATTTCAGATTATATTTTTATAGTGTTGACATCGTCAAATGATATTTTCACCGTAGATAACACTGTTTTGAAATAATGCTGTGCCCTTTGCACCTTTGGGTGCGGATAACAGTCACAATGAAATGAAAAATTAAACGATGATTTCAAAACATATTCTTCGTAGTGTTATGGTTAGCGATTTTAGCTACAGCACTCGAGGCACCGGGTTTGATTCCCAGAGGAAGTGATCTTTTTTCCATTTTTCACCATAATATTTATTGAATATCACCCTAGACTGGTACCTGAAACGTAGAAGTGATTACCTTGCCTTCGTATAAGTGACGATTAAGATAACACTAGGTCAGTTCTTATGGAGTGCCCCATGCACCACTGGGAGCGGATAAAGGAAGAAGAATGTTTTTAATGAAATTTAATATGATATTATTTCTAAAGTATAATGATTTTAATAAAAATCTCTGTGTATCTTTTGGGACAACATGTGTTTGGTTTTGTGTTTGGTTTGTGTTTTTGAATGGGTTTGTGAGTAAACATATCGCTCACTCCTTTCAAAGACGTCATAAATCAAAAAACTAGATTTTTCAGGAGATCGTTTTTAAAGTTTAAAATATAATAAAATATATGAAAAATAAATATCAAGCCACTAATTGAACTTTTTACTGTGCAACAGATCTTTTTAGGTAAAACCTGAATGTTTTTTCTCTATTTGTAAAATATTTAGGATATTTAAAAAATAATTAAACAATACCTCTTCTTCAAAATACAAAAACAACACTTTCTGCCCTGTAGCGTGTAAAAATTAGGTTAAAAATATGCCGCTTTTGCTGGGATATAGTACATTTTCCGGCCATTCCGAAAATATGCACAGCTGAAAATTGACGATTTTTGATATATGACGTTGTTGAAAGGAGTGAGCGGTATGTATATATTGTACATATTCTCCGTTCAATACCTGTCACTAACAGCTGATGGCTCATTTCGGGATCGAATCAACAAATCCTTTTAGATTATCGCATACTCGCGAGATGATTGATACAGTGCATATTATATTATTGTCAATTTTATGTTCACCACATACGTAATGGCAACAACGTTGAGCGGAAAGTGTAGTACGTATTATACAATTCCATTAATTGGTTCGGCAGTCACTTTGGGGCAATATCTATCAATTTTTACTACCACTATTTCTTAAAATCTATTATGTTCGGTGTTTAAAAATACCGATGTTTAACGGCGATTTTCCACACATGAAATGTTGCTTGACGGGCAAAACATGAACAAAAGCTCAATAAAAGCTTTCCTCATCCCACCATACATGTTTTAGTTAAATCTCGCACACTATGTTTCGAGTTTGATCAATATATATATAGAAGTTTCAAGAATTTTAGCAGTGTGGTTGTCAATCAATGGCAGAATGGGTAAATGTTACGTGTGTGTCTTTACACACATCACTTAAATCAGCCTTTGATGGTGGTAAGCCCCGTAAATGTCCAGACTTCCATATTCTTCTTCATCTATGTTCAGATGTCAAAAATAATATAAAAAAAAGCATTTTCTTCATCGTAGAGTCACTGGTGATAAAAAATGGATCCACTATAATAATCAAAAAGGTGTTTTTAATCATATAATAATTCAAAAGATTAAATATAATATGATAATTATTGGTCTATCACTACGTTCTTCACAAGAAAGAACACATTCCATTCCTCGCTATAACACATCATATTTCAGTAATTCCTTCTCTGTCCAAGCGACCAGACTATGGAATGAATTACCTCTCCTTGTAAAAAATGCACTTTCTCTAATAACTTTTAAGAAATTTTTGAGACATTATTATTTATCATAAGAATCCTAACTGTAAATCAATCCTCCTCCCTTAGTTTTTCCCTCTGCCTCCTTCCTTAAACTCCCTTTACCTTTGCCCTCCTTATTATCATCTTTTGTAATTTACGTTTTTTTAAATGTTCAAGTACTATTTACCCTCTGATTGTAAACATCTATAAATGGTATCAAACGTTTTGATCAATACACTAGTCTGTTTTTGGTTGTTTGCAAGATATTGCTTTTTAGTAATAAGCCCGCCAATGTACTAATTTGTTTTCTGAAAATGAAGTTTAAATAAATAAATAAATAAAAAAGGCACGTTTACCTATCGTTCTACGAATAACATACGTTTTGATATCAAATACTGAGTATTAACGACATTAATTTATCATTTGTTTTAGTGCAAAAAAGACAGTTATTTAAATCGAATTGCTACAGTATAATTAGACACTTAATAAAACCATTACTTTTTATAACATTTTCCCTTTATAATAAACTCTGTCGTTCTGTGTGGTAGAATTTTGGGTGACTTTTGTTATTGTAATTCTTTATCGTGAGACAATGTTCTCAGTAAATTCGCTTAGGTTGGTTGTCGTGTTTCGTGATTGTTTATCTGCTCAGTTATTCAAATTACCGTAACAACGCGATATTAAATTAAGTTTATTTGAATAAGTAAGGAAGTGTATGACGATGAGAATCTTAGAGGCAATTCGCTGGCATATTTTTTGTTGCCATGGTTTAATTAATACGAACGAAGACAATTTTCCATTCATACTAAAATTTTAATTTCCTGTAATATTTTTAAAGTATTTTATTTTTAAAAAGAAAGTAATAAATAAAATTTTGGTAAAGTGTACAGAACAAGAGAGAAAATTAAAATTAAGTTTTAATGATTCAGGAATGGCTGTTCAGGTCTTCACCAAGATACACATATATAATGTTGAATTATATTTTGATTTTTTGGAAAAGAAATAAAAATTTGAATGAAATATACTCTAGTTAAGAAAACTTTTATTGTTTTTAATAAAATGTTTCAACATTAAAAACTATATATATGACAAATTAAATAAAATAAAAAACATTTTCTTTTTATGTTGATTTTAAAAATAACTCTTTCTAACGTCTAGTCCTTCGGCCCCGACCGATCGAGTTAAGGCAGTAATCCGTGAATTCTGGCGGCACTTAGCCAGTCACCCCTCCCCACGTATGAGCCTCCTACTATGCGCCGACCGGTGAATCCGGCCCTTCCGTGGAGTAGCCGCCAATTGTCGAAGAATGCCACGCGACCTGAAAAAGTTGCAATTCATTAGGGACGATGGCAATTAAAAAAAGTCAAACGAAAGGGTGTTTAAAAAAGATTAATCATATTATTATCTGCGAGACAAATAAATTATGTGATGTTAAGAAAAAAATCTGATTGCGTAGGAGTCGATTCTAATAATAACATAATTTTGAATAGAGCTTTTTTCGTAAAATACTACCTCAAGGGCGATTCGCTGTGTTTTATATATAACATTGTTCGTATTATTTTTTGACATCTCAACATAGATGAAGAAGAATATGAAAGTCTGGGCATTTACGTGGCTGACAACCGTCATAGGCTGGTTTAAGTGATCACTTTACACACGTGTTACACTCACCAATTCTACCCATGATTGACAACCACACTATTCAAATTCATGGAACTTCTGATATATTGATTCACGAGAGACATCTATGATGGAATATCATTATGCTAGCCTTTCTCAAGTATGTGAATATAAGTCAGGATTCGGACCTCACATACAAATGAAAGAGTTTCTGCTCAGTAAAAGCTTGCCTCGTCCCATCAAAAATGTCTATCGAGTTCCAGAACTATGTATCGAGATAAGATCCCAGACTTCCACATTCTTCTTCATCTATATAGAGATGTTTAAAAATAATGTGAAAAATAACTCTGAATTGGAGATAATCCAGATTTGTGAATAAGTATTTGGACACGCCACAAAACGTTGTCAACATTGTTTTCTTTGAGAAAATAAAAATAAAATTTAACATACAACTGACCCTTATATCAGTTGTGATCACGTAAACCAGTCTATGACGGTCGTCAGCCCCATAAATGCCCAGACTTCCATATTCTTCTTCATCTTTGGTGAGATGTCAAAAAAATAATAAGACTGAAATAAGCCAAAAAGCGATAATATCTGTTTACATTAATTTTAAGTCATTTTTTGTGATATATTATGCTTGATATATTTAGATGCAGCAAATAATTAATGGATGTAGCTTACCAAGCTAAAACAGTTTGGAGTAATAGTAAATAATTACACTATCGGTAGAGCTGGGAAAGTTTCATAGAAACTCTTCATAGTGAAAATTGAAGAGACTCAAAGTTAAACCAAATCAATAATTCAATTCTGACTCACTCGGTGTTTAAAACTTGATCAATTTCGAACGTGATTCGAAACACTAACCGCCGTTTTGTCAATTCATTTGATTTATAAAATACATTTTACTTTCTGTTAATAATATAATATTTATATATATACACATATTTGATGAGATGAAGAAGAATATGGAAGTCTGGGCATTTACGGGGCTGACGACCTTCATAGGCAGGTTTAAGTGATCACGTGTAACATTCAACAATTCTACCCATTATGACAACCACACTACTTAAATTCTTGGAAGTTCTAGATATAGTGATCAAATGTATATTAAAATATTCATTACATATTCAATATGTATGTAAATATATACATATACACTTTACACACGTGTAACATTTACTAATTCTACCCATTATTGACAACCATACTACTGAAATTCTTGGAAGTTCTATATATATGAACCAATTTAGAAACCTTGTTCTTGAATCACTAGAACTTCACTAGAGACACCCATTGGTGAGATGTAAAGAAGCTTTTTATTAAGCAGAAGCTCTTATATTAGTATGTGAGGTCCGAATCCTGGATTATAATCACACACATGAGAAACGTCAAATTATAAATTTAAATTTTAAATTTTAAATTATTGTAAATTTCTTCGTAAACCAGTTTTTTTTCCTTTTTCATTTATGTGTTTTAGATATTTATATCGGATTGAATCAATGGTTAAGAATTCTAGAAATTTCAACAAATATATGTTATTTTTTTCTGAGATAGTTATGTGTCGCTGTGGGTCAGTCTCTTTAAGTAAAAAAGAATAAAAAGAGATGACACACATTTCAAATATTTTCGATTTCACTATGCTTGTTAATATACAGTATAATAGCAGCTTTCAAGAAACACGCTATCAAATGTTTAGTATTGAGTGTGTCGTTATTATATGTAATAGATGGCCCTGCCATTACGATGAAAAATATGTTTTTCAAATAAACCATGTTTGTACCCATCGCAAGGTAATATATAAAAACATGCGCGTTTTTCTATTCATTTTAGTATTAATGTACATTACTTACAAATATAATTCTTTATTGCTGAAACTTAAATATGTAGTAGGAAACCCCCAATGAGTCATTATCAAAATTCCTTTTATCAGCAGTTTCTTTTAAAGTATGGACATGTGGAGCGAATGGATAACGAGAGAATGACTAAGAAAATATATGTGGCGAATTTGAGAAGGAAAACAGTACGAGGACGACCGAAAAAGACTTGGCACGATCAGATCAAAAGTCTGCGTAATCGGAGGACATGTATGACTAGATGTATGGATGTGAAGGAGGCGAGGAGTGTATGTCAGGACAGAAGTGTGTGCTGTTCCATCCTTTCTGCCAACCCCTGTAGGGAAACGGCGTGATGGTAGTAGTAGTAGTCGTAGTAGTAGGCTTTTAAAGTCATCCTTTATAGATAGGATGGATTTACAATATAAATAAAAAAATCTTTTTAAATAAGTATTTATACATATACTTCATTAAAAAAGTATGTTTAATTAAAAAAGTACTTTTGTCTATGTCTTTTTTCCCCTTTCCGATAAATGATTGAACAAAATGGAACATAAAGTAGACTGACATTTAGTTTTTACCCTAAAAACATTATTAATATAATGTGAGATTTTTTTTATAAAAGTATACAATTTAATATTTTACCAGGATTCAATTTGAACCACCACTGATTTTCCGGAGAGGCGAAGAGTTTTGAAATTTTCCGTAGGGCTGCATACACAGATAATTGTTGACCATCGTCCGTAATGCAGTGTGGACTCCTATCGTAAATGTTGAATCTGAAAAAACACTTAAAATTATTACTTATATTTTTAATATTCAAAATAATTTATTTAATAGTTGGTAAATTTCACTCGCTTTCGTGAAGTACCCATCTCTTCGTCAGGAGAATCACCACCATACAAACAATACTTCACGTCAGCTGTTACATTGTAGCATTGTATTGTTTCTACCTATTACGGGAAAAAATATCTGTTACAGATGTATTGAAAATATGCGCGTATTCGAATCCAACGTTATGTTTAAATTTCAAAGCAATTGGTGAATAACTTAAGAAGATTCAACGTTTTGAACGAACGAACGGTCATTTTATTTATATAGATTGATAAAAACATACGTTTATTCGGATATTTCAAAACAATGGGTTGGAAAATTTATGATTTTGAACAAACGAAATATGAAATTTGTATTTTTAAAGATCATATTCCTTTAATACATGTTTTATGCTATTTTTTTTAGTTTGGAGAAAGATCGGTGTTAAGTTAAATTGAAATACGATATATTCTTCTGCATGGTAAAAAATGAACCTTTTATGGTATGGGAATTTTTCTCCTAGAATTAGACAAATTGTTCCTGATTTTAACCGTGCGGCGTTGTATGTACATACATCTATTTCTGCATCCCATTTGCAATCCATTTGAAGGCACTGCGTGAATATGTCTACATAAAAAGTGCTAATTGCATATCCATAATTTAGGTCATATTAATTAATCTTCCAAAAGCAACGTGTTCTCTGGACCAGGAATCCCGCTATTATATTTATCCGCTATTAGATTTGAACCAGTTTCCGTCCATAAATTGCAGAGGTACTTCAAGCCATTGAAGAATTAAGCCAAAATATCGGATTTTCTTGGTCTATAGCGCAGTTATATTTAAATTGGACCTGTAAAGTAAATAAAGTGGGTATTTGGATGCCAAAGACCTTTTATACTCTAACAAAGAACGTACAAATAAAACGTCATGAGATTTATGATATACATATGTAGGACTTCAAAAAAATGTGGTTGTGAATCATGGGAATAATAGTGAATGTTGCACGTGTGTAAAGTCATCTCTTTACCAGCCTGTGACAAGTCATAAGTCCTGTAAATACTCAGTTTCCATAGTTCCAGAATTTTTCCAGAGTTCTATATTTTTCTTCATCTATGTTGAGATTATTTTAAATGTACCTTATATTTGACTGATACGTTACCATGACGTTCCCCTATGTGACGTCATTCGCGGTTATTTTTTTTTAAAGTCATAACAGTATTAAGGGTGTACTCTCAAATATACAATTCAGTACGTGACCGGCTGCGCGAGACACGTATTGTTGCGCACATTTTTTTAGAACAAAGGAATTTGTTATTTTATTGTATATCCTCGTAAATTAAAAAGAAAATTAAGGTCCTTGCCGTTTAATAACTGTTGTTTTCGAAACCATATATTTTTATAAAAAAAAAACTTGTTTTTTCAATACATAAACGACGTTTTAAGCAACAAATTCAATGACGTTAAATGTTACCTTGTCCACCTCCGTAGTGTAATGGTCAGCGCGCTCGACTACCGTTCTGGAGGTCCCGGATTCGATTCCCAGAGGGGGTCCAATAAATATAAATGATATTTTCACTCTAATATTTATTCAATATTACCCTGGACTGGTACCTGAAGCAAAGGGCTGATCACCTTTCCTTTGTGTATTAACGATCAAGATAACACTGCGTTTATATGACGCAGTGCCATATGCACCATTGGGGTGCGGATAAGGGTTCGAATGAATGAATTGTTACCTGAGTTACCCAAAGAAAATTAAATTGCGGGCTTTTGATCATCCCGCCTCAATGCGGTACGTAAAAGTATTTTTTTTTACTTAGACCGTTTAAAAAAGACCTAACTTTTTAAATGGATATTTTGTTTCCTCACCCTTACTAATTTACGGTTGATTTATTGGAAGGTTGACTACTTTCGATTGGTGATGACTTAACTTGACTTGCTATGTAATATTCATGGATAAAATATAAATTATTCATATTTCTCGGGTAAGCTTTATCAAGCAATACGAAAGCCGGTATACAAGGAGGTAGCTAAGGATTATCTGTGAAAGGTTTAAATAATGAAGTTTATCGATGAATTTTCGTGTTACAATTTAGTCACGATCTTTCATATATGAATATGAAGTAAGTACGTATATTCAACGTTGAGTCGAATTCTTACTTAGTGATGAAAATATGTTTATTGAAAAAAATATATATATTTAATTATATATATATATATATATATATATATATATATATATATATATATATATATATATATATATATATATATATATATATATATATATATGTATATATATACATATATATAAGTATATACATGTATATATATATATATATATATATATATATATATATATATATATATATATATATATATATATATATATATATATATATATATATATATATATATATATATATATATTTCTCACTCCTTTCAAGAACTTCATAAATCAAAAATCGTCAATTTTCAGTTGTGCATGTTTTCGGAATGTCCAAAAAATGTTCTATGGTATATCCATGGTATATGCACCACTGGAAGCGGACAAAGGCAAGAAGAAGATAGTTTTTAATTAAATTTGTTGTGATATTATTTTAAAAGTATAATAACTTTAATAAATATCTCTATGTATCTTTTGGGACAACCTGTGTTATGTATTCAAATTATGTAGTCAAATTCATACCTAGTGATGAAAATATGTTTATTGAAAAAATGTATACATCGCTCACTCCTTTCAAGAACGCCATAAATAAAAAAATCTTCAATTTTCAGTTGTGCATGTTTTCGGAATGTTCAAAAAATTTTCTATGGTATATCTCAGCAAAAGAGGCATATTTTCAACTTAAAATTTACCCGCTACAGGGCAGAAAGTGTTGTTTTTGCATTTTGAAGAAAAGGTATTTTTGAATATTTTTTTTAAATATACTTAATATTTTTCAAATGGTGAAAAAACCTTCAGGTTTTACCTAAAAAGGTCTGTTGCACAGTAAAATGTTCAATAATTGGCTTGATATTTATTTTTAATACATCGTTATATATTTAAAAACTTTAAAAACGTTCTCCTGAAAAATCATGTTTTTTGATTTATGACGTTCTTGAAACAAGTGAGCGATATGTTACTACGAGTATCGATTTAAATAATAATTAATGATTGAATGGTATGAGGACATAGGACGCAGAGAACCTGAACATATTGTGAACCAAGCAATCGTCATGGATCTTCCTCAACAGACGTCTAGATAAGGACTAAAAAATTCTAGAATATTACAGAAAGATAACATGATTCGAAGGCATGGCCTAGGGACGTTATTTACCATAGAAAAACCTACAACCTGAAGATAAAGAGAACTCATCCCAACAGTCTACAATGAAGATAAAATGAGATGATACCAGAAAGAAGATAAATATTTTTTATGATAATTAAAATGTAGTACTCGGTGTGATTTATAGCGGTAATGTTTTATTTAAAGATGAATTAATATGTAGAATATTCTAAATAATTGCAATACATCATATTAAAAAAAAAATGGTTGTTACTTTGTGGTAATAATTATTCATTTATGTGTAAAAATTTACTTGGTAAGTACCGCTTTTTCTAAAAATCTATTGTGACACGTGTTTTGAAGCATTCAACACAAATATCAAAGAACGTACATTTTAATATTTTTTTAATCTTCTGAAGTTATTCACCGATTACTTTTAAATTTCAACACAACGTTTTATACGCGTGTGCTATTTATGTCTAGACCTCAACGGCGCGGTGCCATCTGTTGATCGTAATATTTACACATGCAATACTAAAAATTACTCACGGCGACAGCGTGCTTCTTGACGGCTGCTGTCACAAAGCATTTTTTATTTTTTAGATTGCATGTTCTTTCAAAAATGATTTTACAAATATTTTTTATTTTTTCTATTACTTACGATCTACATATTTTGATCGACGCAGATTAAAAATGACATGGCTTTGTCCGTTCAAATCAGCATTGCTTTTGGTAAATGAGAATCATACATTAAGATATTGTTTTCAATGCGAATAATATTTTTCTATATAATCGCAAGGCATCGTTTAGTGTATTTTAAAGAACTGAATTACTTGGCATCTCGGACGTTTCTTTGTTGAAATCTTCATAAACTCCTGCTCACCGTATTTGTTCCAGTTCCTTGTTAACAGGATTCAAGATGATGACAGGAGCAGTTTGCGTCTGATGCCATCCATCCTCCAAGTACTCTGCGGGCTGCAGGACTGTGCTGAGGGTCCTGAACGTCTCGGGATCTGTGCGTCTGAGTTCATCGGCCACGTGGAAACCGTCGACGAACACATTTTCTCCCCCCGTACCAACATGTTCCATGCAATGAAGGACTTGTAATCTGTACAGAGGATGTTTTCGTTCAGAATTTACATATTGGGTATATTCCTAGTGTGAAAAATATTCCGAGTTAATAATAATATTGCATACAAATAAAACTTTATTTTTATTCAAATGTCAAATCGTAATATTTTAATGATCTGATGATGGAATGATTTTCCGAAGCCGGTAGTCACGAAAAAGTGTTTATAAAAGTGGTATTACACAAAGTGAACGAAACCAAAAGGTATTCAAAATAATCTGCGTTTATTCAAATTTGTGCCTTGAAATTCCATAGTTATATCTAAGATTTCATAGTTATATGAAAATGGTAATGAGCAAGACACATTGCAAGACAGGACCCCACAAGATGGATCCCAGGAACTTTACAATACAGACCTTGGGAGAACAAAAGAGGTGTCGGAAGACCCCAAAAGAGATGGTCCGACGACATAGTCGCTGTGGGGGGTAGAAACTAGCTGCAAGCAGCAACCGACCGGAAGAAATGGAATGAAGGGGAAGAGGCCTATATCCAGCAGTGGAAGACAGAGGGCTCATGAAGAAGATGCAAGATTATTATGTTAAATTAAAATATTTTACCCAGTCGATTCCGTCAAGTAAGTGCTGTCGTTATGGGGTGCCAATGGTATGTTGGTGTACGCGGTGTCTGCCCTATTTTGATCGGATGTAAAACTCCACATGTCCCCAAACAATGTTCTCTGGACTGGTGCGACTCTCTTGATCACTAACTCTGTGTCTTCCAATGTCGGGGCTACCTGCGAAAAACGACGTCTAAGGATTAAAATAATTAAGTACTCGTTAAGTAGCTATCTTACACGGCGTTTTTCTAAGGGTAAGCGCACCATTTTGTCTTTGCAAACATTCGAAATTATTGTTTTGTTTTAATATAATGTATTATTCTGTAATGTTAAGGAAAAAGCAGCCCAAAATATGTTAAACATGTACTCGTATATATGGAATAAAATCATAAAAGTAATTTTTCCTCTAAAATTTATCTAATATTAGCCTGGACTGGTAGCAAAGACTGATGACCTTTTGCTATCTATGCAATCCAGGGGCATTACGATGCAGTGCCTTATGCACCATTAGGTCCAGATAAGTGTAAGAACAGGTCACATATTTATTTATAAAAAAATATTTGATAGCAGATTTCTGATAACTGTTTTTTTTATTTATTTAATGTATTTATTTGTAATATTGTAAGGTAATAAGTAAGGCGTCAAAATCACATAACCATGTTTAAAAAATGTAAGGTAAAATAAGAGAAAAAAGCAAAAAAAATGTGATACAGTCTTTTGCAAACATAAAAAATATCCTTATTTATAAATATTTTTGATGGTGTTAAGCCCCTTCTTTACGACACTATTTTATAAAGTGTTTCGATGAAAATCCTTTGTCATTGGGTATATGAACCTCTTTATGGTTAGAAAGCTGATAGATGTACGAAAATTTTATTCGCTAAATCACAAAAGAATCGCCCACTGGTTACCAAATGACCCTTGAAACAAAATTACGTCCTCCACATCTCAAAGCTTTGTGTTTGGGTCAATTTACTAACGTGGTCTTTTGATCCCATTTAAAATCGACGGAATATTTAGAATTTCGTTTTATAATCAGATATAACAATTCTCTTCGTAAAGGTGTATTGGTACAAAAAACGTTAAAATGTGGAGAAAAACCTAGATTTTGTGAAAAAGTATTTGGACACACTCGAAATTTTGTAAATGTAATAATGTATGTCCGCCTCCGTAGTGTAATGGCCAGCACACTCGGCTACCGTTCTGGAGGTCCCGGGTTCGATTCACAGGGGGGGTCAAATAAATATAAGTGATTTTTTCACTGTAATATTTATTCAATATTACCCTGGACTGGTACCTGAAACGGAGGGCTGATCACCTTTCCTTCGTGTGTAAACGATCGAGATAACACTGCGTTTATATGAAGCAGTGTCCTATGCACCATTGGGGTGCGGATAAGGGTTGTATTATTAATAATGTATTCAAATTGGGTGCTTTAATTTTCATTTAAACATGAAAATAGGAATATACTTTTTCGCTCATACGACTGACTTATATCCGTGTACAATAGTGCATGGTTACTACATCAAATTGATGTAACACTACATTGATCGTTAATTATGTAAATGAAAGGTTTTAAATCCTACCTAAAGTCCAGGTTAATATTAAATAGCTCTAATGTTAATGAAGTACTATATGACATTGTCACTTTTTAGGTGAATGTTAATTATTTGCAGCTTTTTACAAATTAATCCAATATTACAATGTTTGAGTAGCAATACAGGTAAAGTACTGTATATGTACTTTATTACTTTTTCGATAATTTTTAACAAAATTAGGTAATATATAATAATGTTATGGATTTATAAATGTGTGACTTAAATATTCTTCTTCAACTTTGTTGGGATATCAATAAATGTTTTTTAAAAAATATGGTGCAATGGAGTACGAGTGTCTCAAATAATAAAAATCATGTATTTTTATTTTGAGAGATCGTTCGTTGTCTCTATCCTGGTGAAGAAGTTAAGATATATCTAAAAAAAGCTAACTAACTAACTAACTAACCATCACGTCGCTTCCCCGCAGGGGTAGGCAGAGAGAATCGAACGCCACACCACTCTGTCTTTGCAAACATCCTTTGCCTCTTCTACATTCATGCATCTCCTCATACATACCCGACGATTATTACGACTCCTGACCCGGCCGCAAGTATTTGACATACCTGATTGTGCCAAGTTTTCCTCAGTCGTCCTCTGCTTCTTTTTCCAACTACATTCGCCTCATAAATTTGTTTAACCGTTCTTTCTTCACTCATACGCTCTACATGTCCAAACCATCTCAACACACCTTTCTTAATTTTATCGATGTCTAAAAAAAGCTTTATTTCTTAAAACATGTATTTTTAGAATGGTGTCAATCATACGAATATTCAAATTTTGATGCTGAAGAAATTTGTCGTTAAAAACTCCTGTTATGACTAAATATTAATTACGTTTTTCTCATTCAACAAATCATCTTAGAAACGTATTTTAAGAAGGTTTTTTCGAAAACTAAAGCTTTATTTATTTTCTTATAATTCTCTATTTTCTATCTATAAATCATGTTTTGGTATTGCAATTATAACAGGCTTTAAGTGGAAAATCATAAACTTTTTATGTAAGCATATTTATATAGTTTTATTTATTTTTTAAAATAAAAGTATTATAATAACAAACCAAATGTAACTTTTAACCTTATTTTAAATTAGGTTTGAATTAATTAATTGATATTTGACAGTATATTTAACCAGATTTTATATTCTGATTGATCTGATCGTGCCAAGTCTTATTTGGCCGTCCTCGTTATGTTCTCTTGTTAACATTAGCCAAATATACTTTCTTAGTCATTCTCTCATAATTCATTCGCTCCACATACATGTCCATACTATCTTAAAACAAACTTTCCTGTATCTTTTCAACTATTGCTAGTTCAGCCTCACATTCTTTTCTTATATCTTCATTTTTAATTCTGTCATACAAGGATTTTCCACACATTCGTCTGAGGGAACGAATTTCAACGGCATTCACTCCGCTAACTATTCTTAATCATTTCATTGATTCGGCAGCCACATTGTGGTAAAATCTATCGTTAAGTACTGGTATAAAGTAACTTAAGCTTAAATTGAAAGAAACAGGGGTTTTTACCAAGTAAGGTATAAATAAAAGAAATAGTGGTATTTATCAAGTAAAGCTTAAATTGAAATGCTTTTAATCAAACATCCCTTGTTTTCAACATTGTATGTACGTCTACTTGATCATTGTGAATAAAGGTCCAATTATAACGCTGAATGGAAACCCAGACCTTGTGCGAACACTTTCCATATCACGAAACATATCATCGTTGATAGCTTAATAACGATACCACATTTCAAATTGAATTTCAAGATAATTAAACACATCGAACGGGTGTTAGGTAGGTGCGAATGGTTCGATTTTGTGTTCGATGGTGTGTAATTTATAGTAATGAAATACTGTGGAGTGAGATGATATATCGCTCACTCCTTTCAAGAACGTCATAAATCAAAAATCGACAATTTTCAGTTGTGCATGTTTTCAGAATATCCAGAAAATGTACTATATCCCAGCAAAAGCGGCATATTTTTAACTTTATATTTACCAGCTACAGGGCAGAAAGTGTTGTTTTGCATTTTGAAGAAAAGGTATTGTTAAATTATTTTTTTAAATATACTAAATACTTTTCAAATGGAGAAAAAACCAGCAAGTTTCACTTAAAAAGATGTGTTGCAAAGTAAAAAGTTCAATGAGTGGCTTGATATTTATTTTTAATAAATTGTATTATATTCTTAAACTTCAAAAACGTTCTCCTGAAAAATCAAGTTTTTTGATTTATGACGTTCTTGAAAGGAGCGATATGCTAATATGGAGCTGTAATTTATATGATTAACATTAACTTCACAAATTTCACATTTTGTGAAAACATCAGTGGTCGGCAACCTACAAACCCACGGGTAGTTGATTACTTACTACGGTATTTTAAATTACAATTAATTTTTTAATTCTTTCAGACTCTTTTCATTCTTCATACATTCAGGCATCTCATCATACATTTTCAAACCCTTTTACATTAAACAATTTTGTGACTCGATTTTTTTCGACAATGACAGTCTTATTTTTTCCTTATTTCTCGTAATATGTTGATGAAAATTTTTGTTTAACACTATTTTATCCTTAAAATATTTGGGATAATAAAATATATCATTTAAGAAAGAACAAATTATTTTTCGTCATCTTTGAATCAAACACAACATAAAGTATGTCAAAAGTGAATTCAGTTTAACGTTTCTTATAAAAGAAAAATATAGCCGACCGTATTTAGACATTTCCACCATAGATGTCGGTAGTAAAAATAACTTCAAAGGTTCAAATACGAACTTAATTAAAATATTTTCAATATGAAAAAATTAAAGAAGAAATTTAGTAATTGATAGTAAAAAAATATATTAATGAAGTTATTTTTAAGTATGATTTTCCAGTGTTTATTTTGGCTTCTTAACGGAATGAAAGCAGAATTTTTAAGATATAAATATTATTCTAACAACTTTATTTGTGGAGCTTATTGAAGTTGAATACTTACATTATCAACAAAGGCGCATCCATACTCGACAAGCGATTTCAGGAAAATTTTCAGAGTTTCAGTGGACTTGAGGAAGTCATCTCTGTCAACGTAAGCCACGTGATTAGCAACTCCTTGTCCTCCCCACAGTTTTCTGCTAATAACGCTCTTCTTTTTCCAGTTTGCTGGCCAACAATCCCACAGGAACTTGGCCGAGTATTCTGAATCGTGGTCATCATTCCCTAAAAAAAAAAGTTAAAATACAGTTTGCCTTTTATTTTAAAGAAAGTCACATTTTTTTATTATAAATAAGATTTTTTTATATTTCTCTCTTAAGTTGTGATTTAGCATTGCCGCTTTAGTTTTATTTAGTATTTATTTTCGAACTAAAAATATTCCGAATTCCAGGACGTTCAATTTGCTTGATGAATCAAGAATAACATGGTTTTATCTATTTACCAAGTTATATGATGTTGAAATAAGTGATTACACAGGCACACGCACATATATGTGTGTGTGTATATATATATATATATATATATATATATATATATATATATATATATATATATATATATATATATATATATATATATATATATATAAATATGTATATATATATATGTATATAAATATGTATATATATATATATATATATATATATATATATATATATATATATATATATATATATATATATATATATATATATATATATATATATATATATATATATATATATATATATATATATATATATATATATATATATATATATATATATATATATATAATACTAAAATATGAAAATTTTGAAAAAGTGGCACTCAAAAAACTGATCTAAGGCGTAGATGTTCGGAAAATTCTTAATCATATTTTTTTTGGTGAGTTATAAGCTGGTCTAAAACCCCTTAAAAGAAATATATCGGATTATGGGACACCCTGTTTATACGTATAGAAATTGTAAGAAACTATTTTTTATTCAAAAATTTGTTAAAGTCCCATATCCATTCCGCGTAAAAATACCATCAGGATTCAGAAAATTAACGTGTACGGCAAGGCTTGGATTTGATAAAAAAAAACTTACATTTTATTTTCAGAGCATCATTCTCCGTAAAAACATTTTTGGGTGAAGTGTCTTCAGGAATATCGAGAATGTGTTTATTTCGCTGAAAAGTTGTATAATTATAGCATTCCTTACACCTAAAAAAAAATAACAATAAAATAAAAATTAAATATTGTTTTACAAAATTTTAAAAGAAAATAAATTAAACATTTACGTGTCTACATTCTACGTCTTTTAAGTTAGTTTTAATTAGCTGTCAAAAAGTTGTACTTTTGTGATGTTCCTACTAGGTTAACGTCATCGTTGTTCATAATATGTGCAAGTATTACAAATACAAATTTGTTAAAAAAAAAACACATATTACCTGCAATTATCGCGTAACCAGAAGAAGCCATACTGAATATTCACATCTCCACTTAATTTTACTGATACACATTTTTCTATAATTTTTGCTGACTCAACGACTTCTGAAAATAACCATTTTTTAATTTCTTTATGAAAGGTTTGCTGAGATGGTTAGGGCAAATGAATCGAATGAATGAGGAAAAAACAATTAAATACATTTACGAGTCGAATATAATTGGAAATAGGAGTAGAGGAAGATTGAGGAAAACTTGACATGATTAAGTTTTTAAAATACTTGAACGTGGTCAGGTCAGGAGTCGACATATTTGGTGGGTTTGTACAAGTATGTTATGTATGAGGAGAGGCATTAATGTGGAAGAGTCGAAGATTGTTAAGACTTATTACAATAATACTAGGGCAAACTCCTTTTTCCACAATTCCTTAAAAAATATTTGCATTTATCTTTCTTCTTCTTTCTCTTTATTTAGGACTGTGTCCTGTCATTCTCCGGTCGGCCCCTGGGAGGTGGAAGACCAGCTATCTCTCCATCGTTTAGATGTTCTTCCTGGGGGTCTGCTACCTCTTATGCTGCTGTATGCTGATATTCTCACAACTCGATCCGAACTTGCTTATTTATATTTATATATTTAATTGACAATTCATTGAAAGTGTTTTTACTGACAATTTTTTTACATTGAAATGTATTACCAGTTGTTTTGAGGTTATTAATACATATATAATATATGTTAATATTAAGTATTTCGACTCAACACAGGCCATGCCTAAAGAGCCGTAATACATATAGTAAATGAAATGTATGTATCCATGAAATAAATACGCAAAATAAATATATATAAATATATAAAGATGACTAGTTTCAAGAATTACAGATATCGAAAATGGTCTTGTTTACATTCATAAACTAAAAAAGTAGTCTTTTATAATTGTTTTCTCATTAAAAACAATTTTCTCTTAAAAACAATTTTAGAAGTATGATAATAAAATAATAATGATAGACATGATTTTTTTATGTAAATAAAAAAAACAGCAAAACTTAATTTACTTACGATACACATTTTCAGTTTCCATTTTTTTTATTTTATAACACTCGCTTTGCGTCTTCTTCAAACCACAATCTGAACACAATGATAATAATATTCACAATGCCTGCTTATATTAATTTATGAAAACGACATTTAACGAATATTTATTTGAATTAATTCGTTATCAAAAATAATAAAACCTATTGACCCCTATAATTAGACAGAGCTTCTCAGTATGTAAATATATTAATCAATTAATTAAAGATAATTTTGTAAAATTTGAATTTTTCCTAAAAATTTTGTTTGTGAATAAACAGGTTTTTTACAAATTATGCAGGAATTTATGTGTCGTTCAAAACAAGATTTGGCAGTCGTAAACAGACAAAATTTATTTTTTTCTAAGAGAGCCCGCAACTTATTTTTTTAAAAAACCTATGTAGTTTAATGTAATTGATTTTTTTTGCTCTAAACACCGTTTTTGGCTTGAAAAAAAGTTATTATTTATTTAGTTATTAAAAGGTAGGTATATAGGTTCGCCTCTGTAGTGTAATGGTCAGCACGCTCGGCTACCGTTCTGGAGGTCCCGGGTTCGATTCCCAGGGAGGGGGTCACATAAATATAAGTGATTTTTTCACTGTAATATTTATTCAATGTTACCCTGGACTGGTACCTGAAACGGAGGACTGATCACCTTTCCTTCGTGTGTAAACGATCGAGATAACACTGCGTTTATATGAAGCAGTGCCCTATGCACCATTGAGGTGCGGATAAGGGTTTTATTATTTTATTATTATTGTATATTTGAAGGTAAATAGTTAAAAAAAATTATAAAAAGTTTTTTTTCAAAAGGTACACATTCTAAAAATATATGAAAAATGTATGTACGAGTATTCTAAAATAAATTGTTCTCAAACAATGCGTCTTGCTTCTCGCGCAGCCGGTCGCGTACTGAATTTGTACGTTTGAGATTATGTACAAATCAAACATACTTTTTTTAATAAAAATTATCGGGGCTCTATGCACTGAATTGAGAATCAATGATTTTTGTTTTTGAGTTTGGTTTTTTTTTATAATATTCATAATTCGTCGATATAATTTATTATCGAGGTAAAAAATAAACATGTGTAATTAAAAATGGTTAGGTACATTATATCTGTACCGGATTTAAAACGAAGTCGTACGATATGATGATAATAAAATGGGAAGACATTTTAATGATAATTTTCGTTTAAATGGCGTGACATTAACTTATGATAAAAATACAAGGTCTTCCAAAACTCTTGGTCATTGTAAATGTGACTAAAACAAAAGTTTTTGTATCTTGTTAGAATGAAAAAATGCGATTAGTTAAAATTTTCTGCAGATGCCTTGGTACTGCTCCGTGTCTGTCTGCTGTGCTGGTCGGAGTTGCGGAGGCATGTGTGTACCAGCCAACGTTGTGTTCGAATCGGATCCAGATGACTATCTGAACAAACTAACTACTGATCTCTTTCACTGCCTACACTGGGGAATTTCTAGAAACTTGGTGGTTTTCTTCTTCTCTAGTCTTCTCCCTCTACTGCTGGTTTAAAAGTGAGCGTCTAAAGCTAGCCTTGTCGAAAATTCCGTAAATACTTTCAGAAACGATAATTCTTGGTGTTCCTCCGCCTCCGTAGTGTAATGGTCAGCACGCTCGGCTACCGTTCTGGAGGTCCCGGGTTCGATTCCCAAGGGGGGTAAAATAAATATAAGTGATTTTTTCACTGTAATATTTTTTCAATATTATTACCCTGGACTGGTACCTGAAGCGGAGGGCTGATCACCTTTCCTTCATGTGTAAACGATCAAGATAACACTGCGTTTATATGACGCAGTGCCCTATGCATCATTGGGGTGCGGATAAGGGTTTTATTATTATTATTAATTTACCCCTATCACTAATATTATTTAAGAGAGAATATAATGCAACACAACTCTGTCATTGCAAACAATCTTCGCCTATTCCGAATTCGTGCATATCTTCAAACATACCCGCCGACTATTCCGACGCCTGACCTGACCACATTAAAGTGTATGAAATATTTGATGATGCCAAGTGTTTTCCGCTCTTTCTGATACTCTTATTGTCAATCTCTATTCGGCTGTCCAAACTCAAAACACAGTAAGGGACATTTTTTTATAGTACGTTTTTTTTTGCATTTTTGACTAAGTAGATTCTACTTAGTCCAAAAATGCAAAAAAAACGTACTACAAAAAAATGTCCCTTACTGTGTTTTAAGTTTGGACAGCCGTATTGTCATGCGTTATTTGCAAAGCCCATGTAATATTTGGGGTGCATTAATTGGACTCTATCATAATCAAATGGTCATATCAAGAACAAATATATATCGTCTGCAACAGCAACACTATCTGTTCTTTTATTTGCAATTGATCACCACTGCTAAACATTAAGGCAGCTTGCGCACTACACAGAATTTTACCATCCGGCAGTCCAGTTTTGAAAAATAAAAGTGACTACGACAGTTTAGCGTGATCGAATTTACGCGCACCGTGATCACGCACCGATCGAGCCCACCGATCCGAAGAAAGGAAGACAAAAGCACAAGCCAACCCAAGCCATTTATATGCTAACTGAAGTGCCGGACAGTAAAATTCCGTGTAGTGCACAAACGCCCTAAGTATGTTTCTGAAATATGTGAGTACTTAGCAATATAAATTTATATAGCAACAGTGGGGTGAATAATCCAATATCTGATCTCTATCTTTTTATGTATAACTCCTAAAAAAACTATTTCTAGAATGTTTTAAGTGATATTTTGTAGCACATCTTACAAAATGTGCCACACTGCACCTATTGGTACATAGGGTACTGCATCGCATTGATGAATTGTTATATTTATCGTTAATCACATGAAGACAAGCCTCCCTCTTCTTCAATCCCTCCGCCTCAGATACTAGTCCTGGCTAATATTAAATAAATACAAGAGTGAAAAACCACTCACATTTATTTTGATCCCCTGAGAATCGAACCCGGGGTCTCGAGCATGCTAGCCAAACGCGCTAACCACTACACTACGGAGGCGGGCTGTCTTAATGTTTACTAATGAATCAAGTGACAACATTTTGTCATATTTTGTAGTTGATTTTCTGTTCTGAACTTTATGGACAGTGTTGTTAGAGTCGCTTTTGCAATGTGGATACTTTAAGAAATATTAAGTCTTGCCTTACAGGAACACGAATTGGTAATAAAATAAATTGTTTATTAATTTTTTTATCAATATTGCGTTTTTTATATATATATATTGATTCATTGAACGGATAAAGCTTTTAACATAATACAAACGTATAGTATTTTATATAAAAATAAAAATACACTAAGACAGAAACTAAAAGTCTTACAACAAATAGTCTTATAACATAAAATAATAATAAAATAACAAATCGTAAGCACTTGTAAATACACGTCTCCTTCACACACTATCAGCGAGCAGCAAGAGAGAATGAAACACCACGTTTAAATTTATCCATTATAACATGGAGATAAATATGTTTATTAGTTGCCTAAAAAAATCCCTGCTTGTTTTGTACAAGGATTTATAGCATATTCTGTTAATATACCTCAAAAAGACAACATTCTGATTGTGTCCAAATACTTGTTCACAAAATCTGGATTATCTCCAATTACAGGAGTTATTTTCATATTATTTTTTGACATCTCATCACAGATGAAGAAGAATATGGAAGTCTGGGCATTTACGGGGCTGACGACCGTCATCGGCTGGTTTAAGTGATCACTTTACACTTTATAGATATTCAATATATAATATAATTGATGTACTAAATTTGCACATTTTTCTGGCACACCAACCGGTTAATATATATAAATAAAAATTTTGATAATAAAAGATAATGATAATAATAATTAAAATGATAATAAATTTCTCGAATTTGCCGAAAAAAAAACGTTAGAAATAATAATCATTACTTTAAACTAAACCAAAAACACATTTGTTTGCTAAATCATTTCCACCATAATATTTTCCCCAATTCATTCACAGTGAAGCGTCCTTGAGGTAGCATTTTACGAAAATGGCGCTATGTAAGTTATCCAAATATATTATTATTATTATTATTTGTCCACCTCCGTAGTGTAATGGTCAGCATGCTCGGCTACCGTTCTGGAGGTCCCGGGCTCGATTCCCAGGGGGGTTTAATAAATAAAAGTGATTTTTTCCTGATACCTGGTACCTGAAGTGGAGGGCTTTCACCTTTCACCTTTCCTTCATGTGTAATCGATCGAGATAACACTGCGTTTATATGAAGCAGTGCCCTATGCACCATTGGGGTGCGGTAAGGAATTTTTTTTTTTTTTTTAATTTGAAAATATTACATTCAAATAAAAAAAGTAACCTTATTATATTGTGAAGAAATTTTGTAAAAAAGTGTTTCGTAACAAAATATAAACATCATTAATACACCAAATATGATTAAAAACCCTTTTTTAATATTTTCCCTATTTCTAGAAAAAATAATAAAAACTCCTTGCCTCTATCCCCTCTCTTTTCAAACCTCACTTCATCACCCACTCCTTTATCCTGTCTTACAAGGAATATTTCTGTTTTAAGTTTAGTACAGATCCATCCTTGAAGGTGACAAGGTGTTTGTTGAAACTGGTCAGAAAAAAGTTCCAAAAATAAAAATGGTTAAAAACAAAGTTTAAGTTTCATTTTACAAGTATAATGTTAAATTATCAGTTGTTAAGTAGGTGTACCAAATTTTTTGATTGATAAAAACTCAATATATTTTTAATTGGAAAAAGCTGTTGAACGCGGACAATTTTACAAAAGTGATTATGTAATTTTGATAATAATATAAAGTCACACGTAACCCCTGTAGATTACGTTGCGAGCTCATTGATTTCAGTACAACTGCTGTAGTTTAGTTAGATACGGTATTTACATAGTATTTTTGTTATTAGAAAAATGCCGATAAAAGGCACACTTCCGACAAAATAATTATTCAAAAAAAATATTATGCAATAAATTTGAAACCTATCTTTGACCGATTTTATCGATTGGTGATCATATACTAAAACAAATCATTCTATTGTTGTAATATACAATCACTTGCAAGTATTTCGGCATGTAAATGTTTCGGCTCAATACAGGCTATGGCTAAAGAATCAAAATGCTGATAAATTTTATAATATGTAGGTACATGTATATTTAAGAAATAAATCGTATTTGTTCTTCAGTGTCATTAGGACCAGTAAAAAAGAAGGTGGGAGAATATGTCGTATTTCATTATGAAGGACAGATTTTGGAAATTGACAAAAGACATTTCCGGGACAGATTTTGGAAATAAAGAAAAACAGAGCTGTTAAATCCATGCAGGAGAGTCTCAAATCGTAGAAGTGGCCGATGAAGGATGACTTTCTTCAATATTCTTGGAAGGATGTAGTGGGTTCCATAAAAGAACCGAAAATGCAATCCAAAAGAGGTTTCTTTACCGTCCCGGAACTTGACCATATTTAGACCTAATTTAATTTTAATTCCTATTATCTATGTAGTACGATATGTTTTAATATCCACCTTTTATTTTATATAATTTTAAACCTTCAGTATTGAAAATAAATATTTTTGTTAGATTTTTTAATTTAAAAAAAAAAAAATTTCTATCAAGTGTCTTATTTTTCCATAATTATACAATATTATAATCTACATTTAGCGAACTGTGAGCCAAAACCCTTCATGAGGTGCAACGAAACTTGTAGGATAGCCTTTACTTTGCATCAATTTGGATTCTAGTACGAAAAGTGTAGAGAAAATATCATGGTGCAAAGTTGTACTTTACCCTGGGATACTTTGCACCAAAATATAAATATAAAAAAAAATACAGGCAAAATAGATAAAAAATTAAAAATATATCAGACATGTTACAGGTATATGTGTTATTACATTGCAATAGTTAAAACCTCAGAAAAAGTCAAAAACCTGATCTGAATAGACAATTTTTTGAAAAAATGCAGTATTTTGGTGCAATGTATACCCACTTTACGGTAGTGAAACCTTGATAAAATTAATCTTAAGGAATTATGAAAAAACGGTTTTTCGAGTCATTTCTTATAGTTTGTTTATATGTAAATATTTTTTTATTTTTTTGACATAATTGAAAATAAGTCGATAAAGTCTCGCAAAAAGTAGCCATCTCAAGCAATGACATTGAGTAAGTAGGTTAGATTTGGAGGGCATTAATTGAAGTGTTCATTCACTAATTTACGCTCAACAATTGGTTATCAATGTAGGTAGCAATTTAAAATTGCAATAGGTAGCAGCTGTATCGCATCTTTGTCGACGTGAAGTAGCGATCAGTATATGACTGTTTATCGCTCAAGAAGTACAGTATCATACACAAACATCTGTTTTTTTTTTAAATAAAATCAGATTAAAAGTGTCGTCAAAAGTGTCTCTGATCGATATTCTCCCGATTTTTTTTTACATCAGGAAATGATAAGATAAAAGTTTAAATAAATAAACCGTTAGAGTGTCCAAATTGTCACACTGTCGTCGAACAAAATGGATTTGAGACGTTTGTCGATTTTACTTGTTTGTGCCATTCTTCCACTCGGAGTACTATGCCGCTCCTTGCAAGTTAAGACTTTGGTAAATAAGGAAAGCAAGGATGATTGTGACCTGCCTCAGGATGTTGTGAGAGACATAGCTGCGTACGCTAATGTCACAAATCGTATCATCGATTATTTTACAAAAGGACCTTACAAAGGGAAAACATGGGAACAGTAAGCAATAATCTCTGTATTTTTTCCGCTCATTCTATATTATGTTTGTTTATTTATCTTTATTTCATGCCTTGAAGTAAAGTGCGCAAACCTCTAAGACATTATTTAAAATACCGACATTAAAAAAACGCAAATGATATAAAATAATTAATTTAATTTGTACCAGAATCTATTCTAATCTCGTCGTAAATAAAAATAAAACTCGATAAACTGGATTATTCATGTGTTTAATTTTAGTAAAATAATATAAAATAAAATATATTAAATAAATAAATAACATTTTAGAGTGTCGAAATACTTGTTAAAAAATCTGGATGATTTCCAATTAAAGGAGTTATTTTTCATATTATTTTTTGACATCTCATCAAAGATAAGAAGAATATGGAAGTCTGGGCATTTACGGGGCTGACGACCATCATAGGCTGGTTTAAGTGATCACTTTACACACGTGTAACATTCACTAATTCTACCCATTATTGACAACCACACTACTCAAATTCTTGGAAGTTTTATTTGTATAAAATAATATGAATATTAACTCCTATGATTGGAGATAATCCAGATTTGTAAAAAGTTTTGGACACACTCAAAATGTTGTAAATAAATTAAATGGTAAAATTATAAGCTTAAATAATAAAAATTAAAAGTGATATTTTCTGGCGTTTCTCATGTATGTGATTATAATCCAGGATTCGGACCTCACATACTTATATAAGAGTTTCTTCTCAATAAAAATCTTCTTTTCATCTCACCAATAGATGTCTCAAGTGAAGTTCTAGTGATTCAAGAACAATATTTCGTAATTGGTTCATATATATAGAACTTCCAATAATTCGAGTAGTGTGGTTGTCAATAATGGGTAGAATTGGTGAATGTTACAACTGTGTAAGTGATCACATAAACCAGCCTATGACGGTCGTTAGCCCCGTAAATGCCCAGACTTCCATATTCTTCTTCATCTTTGATGAGATGTCAAAAAATTATATAAATAAATAAACAGTATACTAAAAGTAAAAAGAAGTTAATTTAAAGATATATTAACATACGCATGTATTCATTATGGGTATGTATGAGAATATTCATGAACGTGGAAGAGGCGAAGAATGTTTGCAAGGACAGTGTGGTGTGGCGCTCTATTCTCTCTGCCTACCCCTGCGGGGAAGCGGCGTGATGGTTAGTTAGTTAGTTAGTTAGTTATGTATTCATTCATACATACATATACACACTATACCCAGAATAATAAACACATTTTCGTGTAGATAATTTTGTATATTAAAATGGATATCTGTCGTTACTCCTAATACCCTGTTATTGAATCAAACATGATTTCAGGTTGGCTGCATTTGTTGATAAGTTCGGCAATCGAGTTTTGGATCACAGGTTTTAGAAGATGCATGCATTCATTGATACATACATATACCCACATACATACACACACTATACCCACAATAATAAACACATTTTCGTGTAGATAATTTTGTATATTAAAATGGATATCTCGCTCACTCCTTTCAAGAACGTCATAAATCAAAAATCGCCAATTTTCAGTTGTGCATGTTTTCGAAATGCCCACAAAATGTACTATATCCCAGCAAAAGAGGCATATCTTTAACTTAATATTTACCCGCTACAGGGCAGAAAGTGTTGTTTTTGCATTTTGAAGAAAAGGTATTGTTAAATTATTTTTTTAAATAAACTAAATATTTTTCAAATGGAGAAAAAACCTTCAGGTTTTACTTAAAAAAATCTGCTGCACAGTAAAAAGTTCAAAAAGTGGCTTGATATTTATTTTTAATTCATTGTGTTACATTTTTATACTTTAAAAACGTTCTCCTGAAAAATCAAGATTTTTGATTTATGACGTTCTTGAAAGTAGTGAGCGATCTGTCGTTACTCCTAATACCCTGTTATTGAATCAAACATGATTTCAGGTTGGCTGCATTTGTTGATAAGTTCGGCAATCGAGTTTCTGGATCACAAGTTTTAGAAGATTCAATAGATTACATGGTAGAAATTTCAAATCAAAATGGCTTGGAAAATGTTCATACAGAAGATGTTGAGGTAACTAAATCATTAATTATGTATACATTTTAAACAGTCCGCCTCCGTAGTGCTCGTAGTGTGTAGGTCAGCATGCTCGGCTACCGTTCTGCAGGTCCCGGGTTCGATTCCCAAGGGGGGTAAAATAAATATAAGTGATTTTTTCACTGTAATATTTATTAAATATTACCATGGACTGGTACCTGAAGCGGAGGGCTGATCACCTTTCCTTCATGTGTAAAACGATCAAGATAACACTGCGTTTATATGACACAGTGCCCTATGCACCATTGGGGTGCGGATAAGGGTTTTATTATTATTATTATTATTAATATACGTATATATTTAACTTAAATTCAAAGTTAGACTGAGATTGATCTAACCAAAATGTACTTAACTCAATATAGATAATGGATGGATACTCAAATTAAAATGAAAGATTATTTAATTTAAAAAATAATATAAAAAAAAGACAAATATTTGTGTTTTGATTATTTACAAAAATATTTCAATTTCATACTATTTCTGTGAGCCTAAGCGGCTCATTTTTAGAAATAGGAATCAAACTGTGGTAAGTCAGAGTTTGATTCGTATTTCTAATAATCAAACCCACGTTCGAACCGAGATTCTCTGACTTAAGAGTCCGCGACACTAACCACAGGACCACAACCCGACACTAACTAAATTATTGTTATTAGGAATACTGACTTAAAATTGAATCTACTTTTCTTATTCCTTATATATTACAATAGTCTGTATTTTATGGAAGAAAAGTGTGGAGTTGGCAAAAGAAGGATGAAACTAGACTGAAAGTAGTCAAATCCAATCTCTCTAACGAATGTGCGTCAAAACGATATATGAAAGATATTTGAACTGTGAAGTATTATCGATAAAATAAGGATAGAAGTGTTGAGATGGTTGGAAATTTATGAGGCGAATGTAGTTGGAAATAGAAGCAGAGGAAAATAACCTGACCGAAGAAAAGTTGGCATCAAGTATTTCCAAAACTTAATAGTGGTCAGGTCAGAAGTCGGAATAATCAGTGTGTATTTATAAGGATATGGATGAATGTGGAAGAGCCAACGATTGTTTTGCAAAGTAAACGTGGTGTGGATTTCTATTTAATCTGCATACCCCTGTGGAGAAGTAGCGTGAGAATTAGTAGTTGGTTTATCGATAGTATGTTAAACTCAATAATTATTGTGTCTTTTTTTAAAAGCATACTTATATCAACTTTCAGGTTCCAAACTGGGTGAGAGGAAAGGAAAGTGCTACCTTGTTAGAACCAAGAGTCAAAGATTTACCATTACTTGGTCTTGGTGGAAGCGTAGCTACTCCCCCTGAAGGAATTACTGCTAAAGTCATTGTTGTTAAAAGCTTTGATGAGCTCAGAGCACTCCCCAATAGCACAGTCATCGGGAAAATAGTTGTTTATGCAGAACCATTTGTCAGTTATGGAGAAACTGTCAAATACAGAGGCCAGGGAGCAGCTGAGGCGGCTAAAAAGGGAGCTGTAGCCGCTCTAGTGAGATCAATCACACCATTTTCTCTAGCTACACCGCATACAGGAGGACAGTATTATGAGGATGGTGTAAAAAATATTCCTGTTGCGGCTATTACTTTAGAAGATGCCGATCATTTGTGGAGAACTCAAAATAGAGGCGAAAACATTACAATCAAATTGATAATGTCAGCAACGTCAGGTACAAAAACATCAAGAAATACAATAGCAGAATTGAAAGGATCAACCAATCCAGATAAAGTAGTAATTGTCTCGGGACACATTGACAGTTGGGATGTTGGAGATGGAGCTATGGACGACGGAGGTGGTTCGTTCATATCTTGGGTGGCCCCTGTTGTGTTGAAAACCCTTGACTTACGTCCCCGCAGAACATTGAGGACGATTTTATGGACAGCCGAAGAACCCGGTTTGATCGGAGCTGAAGCTTATGCAAATGCACACAGCGATGAAGACGACAACTTAAATTTCGTGATGGAGTCTGATTATGGCACATTTTCTCCCCGTGGATTGACGTATTCCGGAAGCGAGACAGGACAGTGTATGATGATTGAGATACTAAAACTATTCGAGTCGATAAATGCAAATGAGTTGACATTGGACGAACCTGGACCAGATATTGGTTTCTTCACCAAGAAAGGAATACCCGGAGGTGGACTTTTTAATGAAAACGAGAAGTATTTTTGGTACCACCATTCTGCAGGAGATACTATTAACATCATTGAACCTAACGTTCTGGACAGATGTGCCGCATTTTGGACAGCTTTCTCTTATATTGTATCTGATTTAACTCATGACATTCCAAGGAAATAAAAATAGGGAAATAATATCACATTATTAAAGAAAAAACTTATTAACCATCAGGCAGAGAGAATAAACTGCCACACCAATCTGTTTTTGAAAACAATATTCGCCTATTCCACATCTGTATCTTCCCATACATACCCACGGATTATTCCAACTCCTGACCTTACCACTTCCAAGTATATGAAATACTTGATCATGACAAGTCTGTTATATTACTTTCAGACTGAAAATAAATGAACATATTTTAATAACATTCCCTGTTTTTTTTTTTCACCAAAATTCACATATCTTATTTAATATTTAAATGGGTTGAATAATAATGGGTCTAATGCCTTTTGTATGGTGATGATGCTGTGATGATTCTTGTCGATAGAAGAGAAGAGACCTGCAGGCGTTGGTGACAATTGTGTATAATGTGTGCGAGGAATGTGATTTGCTGATGAATGTTGGCAAATCTAAAGTTGTGGTTTTTGAAAGAAATTAATGTAGAATGGGTGCAAATATTATAAAATGGGGAATCAATGGAACAGGTAGATGATTTGGTATATTTAGGAAGTACGTTGTCTAGGGATGGAAAGATTAAAAAATATGTTGAGAGGTAAGGAATGTACAGAGTGGAGTAACGGCCCATTCGTTTTGTGATCTTTTCTCTTTTATTGCAACTTCTTTCCTTGTCACATTTTCTTTATTTTTTTATCACTATGATCATGAACTTTCATGGAATTAAACATCATAATTAGTATTTCTGACCTTTGAGTGCGATGCACTCAATGGTGCATAGGTAGCTGAATCAAATTGATGCATTATAAATTTGATCGCTTTTTATATGAAGGATATGTCCTAGTCTATGCTAGTCCTGCACTTTAGATACCAGTTCAGGATAATATTCTTCTTCTTCTCCATCTTACTCCTCATTACTAAGGGTTGTAACCCTTGTTGAAGTGATGACTCTTCTCCAGTTATCCCTTGACTGTGCTGCATGTAGCGCTCCAACAACTGAGGTGCCTGCTGCTGTCTTAACTTGATCGGTCTATTGTGGGGATCTTCCTCTCACTCCCTTCCCCTCCAGGCTACAAATCACAACCAGTCGTTCCATGCTTTCCTCATTGCCACGCACAACGTACCCAAAGAACTGAAGAATCCGTCAGTGTACAGACACTAGCCAGAGTCAAGCCATCCAAGTGTAACTCTTGACTTAGATAATATTATGTAATATAAATGCTGAATTGGAAAAAACACTTATTGACAATAGTATTTATATTGGCTTCCCTAAAAATCGAACCTGAGACCTTCAAGATGATAGGTAAATGTGCAGACTACGTCACTACGCAGGTGGATTATTCAATTTTGTTTAAAAAAAACTTTTACAGCATTTATTACTTAATAAAAGGTAATATTAGTAATTAATTAATATAGTATTAAAAAGTCTAAAGGAAAACTCGATAGCTTTGTTTTGTTTGTTCTTATCATATTAAGCTCTTTTTCTCCGGCATTTTATTTTATTCATTAGTTTATACATTTTTATATAATGCTATCAAAATGTGTCTTAGTCATATAATCTAAAATACAGTAGTTATTGAAATCCCTATTTTGTATATATTTGCAAAAAAGTATCAAGTATCGATTAAAAGTATTATGTACTTATAGATAAGTTCACAGACATTAAAGCATTCATTTTATGAGTATAGATAAATTCACAGACATTTAAGCATTCATTTTATGAGTATAGATAAATTCACAAACATTTGAGCATTCATTTTATGATTATTTAATCCTTATAATCAAATTAAGATTGTCATTTCACATATATAAGTTTGCAATCCGTTTGCGGTCATTACATTGTGAAAAGTAGTTATATATTAAAAATGTTTCTATGGCATCTGAGAGTGTTTGTCATAAGTGTTGTTCTACCATTAGGAGTACTATGTCTTCCTGTGCAAGAAAAGGGAGAACATAGTTATGATGATGAATGCGACCTGCCTCTGGAAGTGATTAGTGATATAGCGGACTATGCGAGCACTGCAAACCGCATCATTGAATACTTTACGCAGGGACCATACAAAGGACAGACGTGGAACCAGTAAGTACTAACGTCGACATGTCAACGTAGATGAAGAAGACTTCCATATTCTTCTTCACCTATGTTGAGTTGTCAAAAAGTAAAAATAACTCCTAGGTGGAGAAACCCACATTTGAGAAAAGTATTTGAATACAGTCAAAATATTATGATTAAAAAAAAAAATAAAAAATAGGAAATCATTTTTTCATACGTTTTCCAGTATGTGAAAACAATCCTGGGCTTGGATCTTGCATACATTCAAATAAAAGGGTTTCTTGTTAATAAAATATGTATGTATTAATTTTAAATCAAACACAGATTTTTTGAGTCTACTAAGTTGTATTTTATTAACAAAAAACACATAAAAAATTATATTGTGACAATTGTTTCGCCTTGTTAGGGCATTATCAAACGAATGTGTTTCGTTTGATAATGCCCTAACAAGGCGAAACAATTGTCACAATATAATTTTTTATGTGTTTTTTGTTAATAAAATACAACTTAGTAGACTCAAAAAATCTGTGTTTGATTTAAAATTAATACATAAATTAAAATGGAGTTCTACAAATTAAACGCCAAGTCAATAAATAATAAAATATGTATCAATCCAACATAGATGGCTGTTGTGAATTCATTTGTACTGTGTCACAAGATTGATCAATATATCCAGGAGTTCAAATTTTGTTTTGAGTAGCGTGGTTGTCAATCATGGGTAGAATTGTTGAAAGTTTCTCGTGTGTAAAGTGATCACTGAACTAGCCTTTGACAGGTCATAAACCTTGTAAATATCTAGACTTTTATATTCTTCCTCATCTCTATTCAGATGTAAAAAAATCATATAAAAACATTGCATTGCAAACAAAATAATGATTTTATTCAGTTCTGTGCGAATAACCACTTGGTTTTCCATTTTTGACTACGCTGAGCAGGCAGAGAGCTTGCTAGAAATTACATTGTGTATTTGCTTTGAGCATGCTTAAAATGAACAAGCTTATTTCCAGCAAATGTATACTGATGGAGAGGGTGCTCGTTTTAAGCATGAATAATTAAAAGCAGATACCTTTATTTTAATTCCTAGCCTAGTGTCATAAATATAATTAATATAATACTATGTAATCTTCAATGTTACAGAGGTCGTTGAAGCATTTGGTATTCTTATCTTGAATTATTTATTGCTTATTTAAAGAATTGAAAATTAATTATTAAAAATTAATGAACATGTCATTCCACAAAGTTAATGCCGAATCAATAAATAATATTAAAGAATAATCGTAAGCCCCGTAAATGCCCAGACTTCCATATTCTTCTTCATCTTTGATGAGATGTCAAAAAATAATATGAAAATAACTCCTGTAATTGGAGATAATCCAGATTTTGTGAACAAGTATTTGGACACACTCAAAATGTTGTAATTAAAGAATAAGCCGAATTGTGGTTAATTCCAACCGACATCTTAAATTTTAAATTTTAAAAAGGTCTGTGACTGGCCTTCTAGACCCTAAGGTCTGAGACTAACATTTGAGTTTTGTCTAATGGAATGTGATTTATATATTTTCAAATATGTAAATGCAAGCAAGAAGTTTTTAAATATTCAATTTATTTTATATTCTCAGATTTTTTAAAGAGTTGAGTGTAGATCTGGATCTATGTATAATAATGGTAAATGGGGAATATTTTTAACAGGTAGATGATTTTGTATGTTTGGGAAGTACATATATTGTCCAATCCCATAGTGTAATAGTCAGCGCGTTCAGCTCTAGTTCGGGAGGTCACGGGTTCGATTCCCAGGGGGGGTTAAATAAATTTAAGTGATTTTTTCACTCCCATATTTATTCAATGTTACCCTAGACTGGTACCTGATGAGGAGGGCTAATCACCTTTCCTTCATGTATTAACGATCAAGATAACACTGTGTTTATATGATGCAGTGTCCTATGCACCATCGGGTGGGGTGGAGGGTTTGAGAAATGAATGAAGAAGAAGATATTTTATTTGACTAGTGACATGTTGCAAGACACATAAGATATAGGGCATACGCATGGGCACATAGGACGTAGAGAACCTGAATATATTGTGAACAAGACGATTGTCATGGATCTTCCTCGAAACATATCTAGGGGATGAGCAAAAATTTCACAGATGCTGCACATAAAACACTTCATTTATATGATGCAGTGCCTTATACTCAATGGTGTAATTCTAATCTGCATCTTGATGGGGATGCAGATTAGGGTTTAAAGAAGAACAAGGGATGGAAAGATTGGTAATGATATAGAAAGGAGAGTGAGTGCTGGGAACAGAGTGAATGGTGCACTGAAATCAGTTGTAGCAAATATAAAACCTTTAAGCGAAAGCTAAACTGGTATTGCACAATAGAGTCCTGGTTCCGACTCTAATGTTATGGAAGTGAAGCATGCAGTTGGCAAAACAATGATGAAAGTAGGCTGAACGCAATCAAACTTCTGGAATAAAATGGATAAGGTAAGAACTCAACAAAATATTCGGACCCGGGCAGCATTAAATATAAACTATATTGGCCCATCCGTTAAAACAAGTTTTGCGCAAAAAACCTTTTCATTCTTTGCGCCAAAGATATTTAATTTGTTGCCCAAAACCATTTTGATTTCCAGTAGTGATCATGTCTTTAAGAACAGTGTCTTTAAGAACGGCTCAACACAGGCCATGCCTAAAGAGCCGTAATACATATAGTAAAAAAAATGTTTGTATCTTTAAAATATATTTTTTTTTAAATGCAATCTCTCAGACAAATGTTCATCAAAACGATGTATGATAGATGTTCAAATGCTGAAATAAGGAAAGAATGAGAGGAGATAAGGTTCATCTGTAAAATTAAAAAAAGGTATGTTGAGATAGTTTGGGCATGTGAATCGAATGAGTGAAGAAAGAACAGTAAAATAAATTTATGAGGCGAATGTGGTTGGAAATAAAAGCGGAGGAAGACGGGAGAAAACTTGACATGATCATGTTTTTCAAATACTTGAGCGTGGTCAGATCAGAAGTGCGAGTAATCGGCGGATATGAATAAGGAAATGCACGAATGTGGGAGTGGTGATGATTGATTTCAAAGACTGATTGGTGTGGTGTTCTATTATCTTTGCCTACCCTTGTGGGGTAGCGGCGTGATAGTTAGTTAGTAAGTTTTAATATAATGATTTATTTTTTATTTTTTTTGTTTTTCTATGTATATATCAATACAATGAAAATAAATAACATATTATTTTTTGACATCTCATCAAAGATAAAGAAGAATTTGGAAGTTTGGGCATTTACGGGGCTGACGACCGTCAAAGGCTGGTTTAAGTTATCACTTTACACACGTGTAACATTGACAATCACACTACTCAAATTCTTGGAAGTTCTATATAAATGAACCAATTTAGAAACCTTAAAAAATAAAAATGGTATTTTCTTGCGTTTCTCATGTGTGTGATACTCACATACTAATATAAGAGTTTCTGCTTAGTAAAAAAGCTTCTTTACAACTCACCAATAGATGTCTCTAGTGAAGTACTAGTGATTCAAGAACAAGGTTTCTTAATTGGTTCATATATATAGAACTTCCAAGAATTTGAGTAGTATGGTTGTCAATAATGGGTAGAATTGGTGAATGTTACACATGTGTAAAGTGATCACTTAAACCAGACTATGACGGTGGTCAACCCCATAAATGCCCAGACTTTCATATTCTTCTTCATCTTTCATGAGATGTCAAAAAATGATATGAAAATAACTCCTGTAATTGGATATAATCCAGATTTTGTGAAAAAGTATGAGGACACGCTCAAAATGTTGTAAATATATAACATCTATTTACAATTTAAATGATCTGGTAGGTACTTAGATAAACTCTTTGCAGATTGGCGGCATTTGTTGACAAGTTCTGCAATCGAGTTACAGGATCACAATCTTTGGAAGACTCCATCGATTACATGGTTGAGATGTCTAAACAAAATGGTTTAGAAAATGTTCATACAGAAGATGTTGAGGTATGTACAAACCATATTTATAATATTGAGGTAAGCAGAGAGAAAAGCATCCACTTCCACGTTCATGATCTCCTCATTCATACCCGCCGATATTTCGACTCCTATCAGGTGATCACCTTCTATAATAGTATTTTAAATACTTGATCATGCCAAGCTTTCTTTTCTCTTCCTCTACTCCTATTTCCAACTACATTCACCTCATAAATTTGTTTTGCTTTTATTTCCTCACTCATTCGTTTCACATATCGCTCACTCCTTTCAATAACGTATCATTTTTTAAGTTAAAAAATATAAAACAATGTATTAAAAATAAATATCAAGCCACTTATTGAACTTTTTACTGTGCAACAGATCTTTTTAGGTAAAACCCAAAGGTTTTTTTTCCATTTGAAAAATATTGAGTAAATTTATAAAAATAATAAAACAGTACCTTTTCTTCAAAATGCAAAAAAAAACACTTTCTGCCCTGTAGCGGGTAAATATAAAGTTAAAAATATGCCGCTTTTTCTGGGATATAGTACATTTTCTTGGCATTCTGAAAACATTCGCAACTAAAAATTGATGATTTTTGATATATGACATTGTTGAAAGTGAGTGAACGACATCTAAACCATCTCAACACTCCTTTCCTTATTTTACCGATAATGAGTATCCTGAGATTCTTGTGTTTTTTCCTTATTTCACTATTCGAATATCATATAATGCATTGTTTTACTACACATTTATCTAAGAGATCGCGTCTACTGTCATCCTTCTTTTGATAACTCCATGTTTCACTTTCGTAAATTCCTCAAAAGTATACATTTTCAAAATTCATTTTCTTTATTTATAAAAGGATTTAATATTTTTTTAGCTACAAGATTGGCTAAGGGGAGAAGAAAGTGCTACTTTGCTAGAACCCAGAGTCAAGGACTTACCTTTACTAGGATTAGGTACAAGTATTGCAACTCCTTCAGATGGCATCACTGCCAAAGTCATCGTTGTCCGAAATTTTGAAGAGCTCCGCGCTTTATCTGACGCAGCCGTTGGTGGTAAAATTGTTGTTTATGCACAACAATTCACAACTTATGGAGAGACTGTACAATATAGAAGTCAGGGAGCATCGGAGGCGGCGAAAAAGGGAGCTGTAGCCGCTCTCGTCAGATCTGTAACGCAATTTTCACTAGCTACACCACACACAGGTGGACTGAGATATCAGGAAAATGTTACTAAAATTCCCGCTGCAGCGATAACTCTAGAAGATGCCGATCTATTATTGAGGATGCAAAACAGGGGAGAAAACATAACGATCAAACTTCTGATGTCAGCAACATCAGAAACAAAAATTTCAAGAAATACAATAGCAGATTTGACGGGGTCAACAGATCCAAACAAAATTGTTTTGATCTCGGGACATATTGACAGTTGGGATGTAGGAGACGGGTCCATGGATGATGGCGGCGGCTCTTTCATATCCTGGGTAGCTCCTATTGTATTGAAAACACTCAATTTACGTCCTCGGAGAACATTGAGAACAGTTCTGTGGACAGCCGAAGAGCTTGGGCTAGTCGGAGCTGAAGCTTATGAACTGGCGCACAGAGAAGATAACGATAACTTGAATTTTGTTATGGAGTCAGATTCTGGTACATTCTCTCCACGTGGAATTACATATTCCGGAAGTAAGACCGGAGAGTGTATGGTGAAAGAAATATTGAAGCTATTTCAATCCATCAACACAACGGAACTTACTTTAGGTGATCCCGGACCAGATTTAACTTTCTTCGTCAGGCAAGGAGTTCCCGGAGGAGGGCTCTTTAATCAAAACGATAACTATTTTTGGTACCATCATTCAGTGGGAGACACTCTCAATGTTGTAGGATCAGACATTCTGGACAGATGTGCCGCTTTTTGGACCGCCTTCTCCTATATTGTAGCCGATTTGGCTCACGAAATTCCAAGGGCTTAATTTTAAAAAGAAGAACAAATTTTTGCTGATTTAAAAATATGTTTGGTGATTTAAATAAAAATAATTCATGTAATTTTCGTATTTTATTACTTTGCTTAGTTTCACAAACATAGTTACATCCTTATAAAGATACAATATTTCTTTAAGGTATATGAAACACAGTAAATTTTTTAAAGGTGTATGAAGGGTAATATAAAATATCTTGTTACAAATCATCATCTGAATTAATACATAAAAAAAACTTTTTCTTTTTGGATATCAATTATTGAAAACATCAGAAGCTATAAACATAAATTTAAATATATTTATATAAAGAATAAGAAAAAAATTACAAACTTAGGAAAATAAAATTCTCATTGTAGAAAACATGCAAAAACTATTTACATTATACTTTATAAAACAATTTTTTTAATACCATGTTCAAATACCCAAACAATATTTTTTTGCTCATTCCGATAATCAAAATATGTATAATATGGATGGAATCAAACGTATAATATTGCAAATCAAATTGGGAATCTTATCAACGTTCATATAATTAGAATATATTAACTTATTTATCTATGACAATCAAAGACTTGAGAGCAAACGTCTAAATATCAAGAAAATGTGAAAGGATTGGACATTTCCTAATGACAAATACATTAAATAAACATCTAACTTTTCTAATTTTTTGAAAATTCTACGTACAAAAATGAATAGAACACTTAACAAAAAACACATTATAGTTATTTCTTGAGTGTTTTCCACAGATACTTTGTGGCACGTTTTATAATATCTTTATAAAATAAATTAACTTTGATTTCACCACTTTACGTATGCGTATACAAAGCGCAGCTTCATACTGTTTTTTGGGTGATTCCATTAGTTGTATACGAAGCGCAGCTTCATACTGTTTTTTGGGTGATTCCATTAGTTGTTATTTGGGGTTGCTATGCAAAGAACAATAAAAATAACATTTAGGATTTTTATAGAGTGTGTGGAAGTGGTGAGAGTATTTTAATGTTTTTGATTTAAAACAAACCCTGATGATGACAATGTGTTGTTGAAACCGTTGAACCGGTTGAATTGTATTAATAAAAAAGTGGTGAAAATAAAGTTAATTAATTTTATAAAGATACATTATACATAGTTCGGTTGAGGATACACACAACAGCTTGTATCTATCTTCAGCATCATACTCATGGGGGGCTTTTCCAAGACTACTTTGAAAATTTACTCCGCAGTTAAATAATAAATTTAAACTATTGAATATAGATGTCACCCAGGAAACTACAATATTCAGGATTGAGTTGAGAAATGAAGAAGAATCAAATTACTTTCAGCGGTGCCAACATTTTATTCATTATTTTACTTTAAACCAATAAAAAGCTCTGATTCCGGGCAAAACACTGAGTATTTTTTAGAACAAAAGAGTTTAAAAAAGAGTTCCGCATTTTAAACATCACAAGTACAGTGTTTTCTCATTTTAACCTATTGGTTTATATAATATTTACATTCAGGTAGGCATAATGCATTTTATAGGGTAATCTTTCTACATTACATTAAATAATTTATTTTGGTTTACGGGTGAAAAATTTATATTAGCAACATTTACAAACAGAATACAAATAAATCTTAACAAATTATTTCTGTAAAATAATTAATTCGTAAAATTGTAACTTTCTATGGCAGCGGTCAGGGAAATTTTTTAACCATTACCCTAAAATATTTTTGCGTAAGTCGATATTACCCCCTCCCCCCATTTTAAAATAAAACTTATTTTAAAATCAAATTGGATCAAACGAAAATTCAGGTCGTAAGGTTTCCTTTTCAGTTTTTGGAGAAATGATGTTGCTTCATGTTTAATACAATTACTTCAAAATAAGAACTTTTGGTATAAGAGCAATTTGAATAATCTTCGGCGTTTTATCAATTTCTGAATTAAGTTGGTAATAAAAATACACATTTATGAAATAGCAAACTAGAAAAAATTCCTTATTACCCAAAAAAAAACATTTTTACCGCATTTGGGGTTATCCCGGTTTATCCCGGTTCCCCGACCGCTGCTCTATGGAAAAGCTTTTGTTTTGTTGCTAATTTTTCGATAGATTTATATTGGTACCACTTACTTGACCTTCAATTCTATAAATAATATTCCCCTTCAATCAACACATTGTAAATAGTATACAATTTCTTCTATTGCATATTTGTTTTGGTATGTATAGGGTATGTATTATAGTAAAATATACTCTTAGATTACTCAAACTAATGGTTGAAAATTACATAAAGATGGGGGTTATCAAAGAGCCATATTCCAGCATGGCTAATCTTAATATAATAAAATAAGGGGATTATAAATCTACCTGACTTATATATCAAATACTATGTAACATAATTAAATAATTTTATCTTACAATAAACATACAGTACACTACCGATTTTCCGGGATGGATAGTGAAAAAAAAATGCATAATAATTTCCCTGTTAATGCGAAAACATGAAAAAAACAAAGAGAAATTTAAAGCTACGCTATATGCGTTTATGTATACCTATTTGCTTAGTAAGACGCATATCGCTCACTCTTTTCAAGAACGTCATAAATAAAAAAAATTACAATTATCAGTTGTGCATGTTTTCGGAATGCCCAGAAAATGTACTATATCCCAGCAAAAGCAGCATATTTTTAACTTAATATTTTCCCGCTACAGGGCAGAAAGTGTTGTTTTTGCATTTTGAAGAAAAGGTATTGTTTAATCATTTTTTTAAATATACTAAATATTTTTCAAATGAAGAAAAAAACCTTCAGGTTTTACCAAAAAAGATCTGTTGCACAGTAAAAAGTTCAATAAGTGGCTTGATATTTATTTTTAATACATTGTATTATATTTTAAAACTTTAAAAACGTTCTCCTAATAAATCAAGGTTTTTGATTTATGACGTTCTTGAAAGGAGTGGGCGATATGTTAACAAAATGACACGACTAGAGAAAACTAACCTAAAAATGGATATTTTGCACTTGAAAATGTTTATTTTTGAAGAATGGTACCACAATTAGAGGTGGGTATGAAACGATTATTAAGAAGATCCCATCAATGAATTTGTACACTTATACCGAAATGATGAATCTTTCGTCGGCTAAAGCGCATCGATAAGACGGGAGAATTTTTATCACAAATATTATGAGGACTATGAAAAAAAGGTTGCAAAAGATTTTTAAGCCATAAACATGATACATATATAAGTGAGATACTGTTAATCTATCACTACGGATAACAAATGGGTTCGGCCCTCAAGATTATAAGTATTATAATGAAATATTTGTGAATTAATAAAATATTATTTCAATGACTAGTGTCTCGGATAATCCGCTTCCTGGTTGACCCGACCCCCGAAAATCAGGAGTATACTGTACTCTTATGTTAACATGAGATTTAATTTAATCATACAGAGTATTTTCTTAACACGAAAATGAGTTTTTTTGTTGTTGCAACTTTAACAAAGGTGTCCTTTTGATGGGCTGGTGTTATACGTATCTTGGCACTTTAAGAGCACAAACAAAACATTATCCAAGCAGCGATCTAGGAAAACGTTGCAATCCAACCTTATGTACTGAAACAATGCCATCCTTAGCGAAAGCTAGGTCCAGTGCAAGACAACCAAATAAAACAGTAAATATTTGATAATTTGTATGTGTAGAACTCCCTGTATATTAAAATATTCAATATTTATATATATATATATATATATATATATATATATATATATATATATATATATATATATATATATATATATATATATATATATATATATATATATATATATATATATATATATATATATATATATATATATATATATATGTATATATATAAAACATCAACTATATATCGTTTAATTTACTTGAGTTTTATCATCACCGATATCACCTATCTGGCCCTACACAAAATATTATATTGAAATAAGAGATAAAAAATATTTACCCTACCATTAGATTGATGATGTCGTCAACAATGAAACCCGGTTACTCGTCAAATAAATCAAAGTGGATAAAGCTATATAATACTTAGCTGATGTTTTATTTATTATAGAAATTTAGTTTTGCCAAAAAATGTATGAGGAAGAAAAATCATTTGAAAAAATTTGACATTTTGGTAGTAGAACAAAGTAGTAATTGTAGAAGGATAAAGTTGAAATAAAAGTAGAATAAAGAAATTAAAAATTACATAAAGAATGTAAAAAATAGGTAACTACATACGTTTTATGATTACAAAAATCATAATCAAATATTATACTCGACAAAAAAATTACATTGACTTACACAATCTAATGTTTGTATGACTATAAGATTAATAAGTAATTCATTAAAGACAGCTAAATAATATCTATTTCCTAACGGGCAAAAATCACTAAACTACGCCCGGACTAAGAACAGTCATGACATTTAACAATGGAATGCTCTCCGAGTTACAAATATACACAAAAAAAGCTTTCTGGCTCACATCGTATCATAATCAAAACAGTTTTTTGGCACACTTTTTATTTAATCGATTCATGACCACAATAATTCACCTGGTTCCGTTACAGAGTGTGATATCTAAAAAAAGACTTTAGTTTGCTTATCACAACAAAATAAATAAATAATAACATGATTAATAAACAGATTAATATAACAAAATGGTATTAAGTAAATGCATGGTAATGATCATAAAGAGAAACATACTTTATACCTAAATATATACATAACACAGGAGTAAAAGTGAGTAAACTCATCAATTTTTTAACATTTCCCTTGCGGTGCTAAAAACTTCCCCGTGCAACGGTGATATGTATTTTTTACACCATATGAAAATATTATTTAAAAACGGGAAAAATGTGATTATTTGTAAATGTTATTTTCATTAACCATACTTGAAGGTGAAATGTAACAATTTTGTAAAGTTAGCTTTGGTGAGTATCTGAAAACGAGAAAAAAATACATCGCAAGTAGCTGCTACAGCTGACGTAGCGGCACAACCACCCCGAAGAATGACTTGTGCGCTACTAAAAGGAGATTGAAGGAAAAAGTATCAAGCTGAGTGCGTGAGAAACATTTGTGTATTGGTGATTCTATCCCCAATTTTATTCTCAAATTATTTATTTCTGTCGCTGCAAATGAATAACATTAATAACATAAAAATATTATTATTTTTTGACATCTCATCAAAGATGAAGAAGAATATGGAAGTCTGGGCATTTACGGGGCTTACGACCGTCATAGGCTGGTTTAAGTGATCACTTTACACACGTGTAACATTCACCAATTCTACCCATTATTGACAACCACACTACTCAAATTCTTGGAAGTTCTATATATATGAACCAATTTAGAAACCTTGTTCATGAATCACTAGAACTTCACTAGAGACATCTATTGGTGAGATGTAAAGAAGCTTTTTACTAAGCAGAAACTCTTATATTAGTATGTGAGATCCGAATCCAGGATTATAATCACACACATGAGAAACGCCAGAAAATACCATTTTCATTTTTATTATTAAGCTTATAATTTGACCAGATAATTTATTTACAATTTATTGGAGATAATCCAGATTTTGTGAACAAGTATTTGAACACACTCAAAATGTTGTAAAAATATTATAATATTTTTATGTACTTTTATTACGTAGGAATACAAAAATTCTGAGCCCTTAGCTATTATATTTTATATTGATTTTCTCGTTACTTTAGTCCAGTTGTAGTAAATACATATCACCAGAATGGAAAGGTTAAAAATTGAGTAAAGTATCTTGCAGAACCATCTGATAAAAATGATGACACATGTAAAACCTTACAAGATATGTAACTCAAATTTTCAACTAGGGACAGCTTTTTTACTGTTAAGCTTGTGCGTACAGAATTTAGGATATTATATGCAAAAAATTTATTAATACAAAAAAAACTTTTTAAACCTATATTACGGGACATTTGTAAAATTTACAACGCGCATTCAATTCGTATGGAGCAACCATGTAAAGAATGTAGTGACAACTTGCAAGAATCTTAATTTTTTACCAATATTTTATGTTTATATTTTATTAAAAGTTCTGAGAAACCCTTTTTAGTGTTTGTAGTAAATGTTTTTGGTAAAATATGAGTTTTTCTTAGCGTTGTACATTTTACGATAGTCCCATATTAAGGTACATTGAAACAAGTCCAGTGGTCTAGGGCTAATGAAATAACAAACAGTATCATAACAATATGTATAAACTACATACATATCATTCTGGAGAAAATATAAATAACTGTTAGCTTATTTTATAGGAATTGAGAGGTTTTGGTAATTTATTTCATGGTACACATTTTTTTTCACATTGGCACATTTATATTTTGTTTAATACATATTTATATTCACAATTCTTCAGGATCTCTTAAGTTTGTCTCCAAGAACCTTTCTATAGAGTGATAAAGATGCGGTTTGACTCCCGTCAGACTATGATCTTCATCGGGATAACTCTGGAAATGATTTACAAATGCATTATTAAAATAAGTAATCATAAAACAATACCAATGACTTAAATAATAATTAAATTAAAAACTAACTAACTAACTAACCATCATGCCCTTCTCCACAGGAGTAAGCAGAGAGAACAAAACGCCACATCAGTCTGTCTTTGCAAACAATCTTTACCTCATCCACATTCATGCATCTCCTTATATACCTGCCGATTATTCTGACCCCTGACCTGACTTCTTTCAAGTATTTGATATACTTGATCATGCCAAGTTATCCTCACTCTTCCTCTGTTTCTATTACCCACTGTAATTGCCTTATAAATTTGTTTTATTGTTTTTTCATTGCTCATTTATTCACATTCCCAAACCATCTCAACACACTTTTCATAATTTTATCGATAATACTTCTTTCAGCCTTGCATTTTTTCCTTATTTCACCATTCAACACCTAATCACACATCGTTATGCTGCAAATTCGTCCGAGAAATCACATTTTGACATCATACAGTTTTCTTTTACCAATTCTATGTTTCGCTTCCATGCGTTAGGGTTGGAACCAGGACTGCATTGTGCACTGCCAGTTTAGCTTTCCCTGAAAGATTTTTATTTGCTTTGTCTGATTTCAGTGCACTATTCACTCTCTTTTCATCCTTAGAAAATATAATTTTAATTACATTAAAATACATGATACAGATACAATTAACAATAATGTATTATAACACAGAGCGAACACCGTTGCCACAAATAACGCGCTTAGAGTGTCAGAAATGAAGACTGTAAGAAGCATATCAGGCAAGAGTCTTAGAGATAGAATAAGAAACGCCAGAATCAGGGAAAAATGCGAGATCGAAGATGTCGTTAGGTGGGGAAGGCAACGAAGGAGACAATGGTATGCGCATGTGAGGAGAATGGAACCATCCACACATCGCACTGTACGGCCAATCTCATGGTAGACGACTCTCGGGTAGACCACTAAACAGATGGGTCGATAGCTGGGAATCGACATCGCAGGAGGCAAATTCCTCTAGGAAACAGGCCATAAGGCCGACAACAAGATGAAGAAGAAAAAGAAGAGAAGAAGAAGAATATATACCAAGTGAAGAATTGAAATAAAATAAAAATATTTATTGGAGAAGTTCGTTGAAAATCGTAATCAAAATTTTGCTGTCAAATATTTCGATAAGTCTCTGTAGTTATAAAAATCAATTCTTTACAGAAAACGTTTTACTGATTCGATGAAAAACCCTGGTTTTCATGCTTAGTCGCTCAAGTGTGTTGGAGTGTATTATGACATGACAAGAAGAAGAAGTATTATGACATCTCACCATTTGAGTGAAGAGTACATCATTTAGCTGCAAAGATCGTGACAGCATCATGGATTGCTGGTAATGTACATTATCGTCCAATGTTCCATGTACTAGCATAAACTTCTTTTTCTTCAGTGCTTCAGCCTGAAAATGATCAAATATTAAAATCAATAACAAACCCAGAAACTTACCCTTCAAAACTAGTATTCAAAGAACTTAATGTACCAACAATTGAAGAAATTTCTAATAAAGCCTCTATCTTACAATGTTTTAAAGAAAATACAACTGAAGTGCAAATTTCACGTAATCCTAGATTTTTTAATAATTTAATATTGCAGAGATGTAGAACAACAGCAGCGTTAACCATTATAAGTACGTACGTAATTTTTTTTTAATAAACTTCCGGAAAACATAAAATCCATAGAAAATTATCAAATCTTTAAAACTAAAATATAAAAACATATAAGACTCACCCCTACCTAGACTCCATAACAAGAAATATATACATATATATATATATATATATATATATATATATATATATATATATATATATATATATATATATATATATATATATATATATATATATATATATATATATATATATATATATATATATATATATATATATATATATATATATATATACTTACAAATAGTACCTGCATAAAACAGTTTTACCACCAGATGTCGCATGCGTCGCACAGAATAAAACAAAAGACTTCCGATAGAAAAAATATAATATTCTGAACTGTCAGAATCAGATAGATAGATAGAAACATATTATAAAGATAAATTAAGAATAAACTTTAATTACAAAGCAACACATTGTTTATTTTATTATTATACACCCACTTTACATATTATTTACACCCAATTTACGAAGGAAAATATTACCACATTATATATATATATACTTGGTTTAAAAAAAAATAACTGTAAAACGAACTCCCTCTCTAAACACAAGTATCTACTTTATTAAAGAGGAAGAAACGTTATATTTGAAATGTATTGCATATTTACCAACTATTTTGTATTATTTCAATATGTATTTTTTTCACCGACAAGACACACAAGGTGGCTTGGTTTGGTGGGTCTCTGCAAAATATATATTTTTAAATATGTTTAAAATTGTGATTTGAATAAATGTATACGATTTATGTAAATAATAAAAAAAAAAAATATATTATAATCCAGAAAAAGAAGAAATGATTTTATATTGTTTTAAAATAAACATGTTAATAAATAAAAAATTTAAATAAGTATATATTTTTTATACTTACAACTTCTGGAGTGTTCAGATTCGCCACCATGTATCCATCATGATTATCTTCATGTGATGGAATTCCCATGAATCTTTCTGTATAAATTGAATCTGGAAACACAGATAGAATCTTACTGAAAACAGCCTTTTACGATGAACGAAAAATAAATTAGAACACACTTTTGACAGGAAAAGTATTTCTACCCTTTGGTCGATTGACGCTTAAGGACGAGAAGGGTATTTTTACCTTCTGCGCTGGCCTCATTTCAAAGGCAGAAAAGAAGGAATTATCCCATTTTTTTATATGAATATTATATCCCAATCTCTTTGATAAGGTAATTAAGAAAGGTGAGTTGAGATGGTTTGGACATGTAGAACGAATAAGTGAGGAAAGAACGGCAAAACAAATTTATGAGGCAAGTGTAATTGTAAAAGGAGCAGAGGAAGACCGAGAAAAACATGGCACGATCAGGTATACCAAATACTTGAAAGTGGTCAAGTTAGGAGTTGTAATAATCGGCGGGTATGTATGAGGAGATGCATGAATGTGGAAGAGGAGAAGAATGTTTGCAAAGACAGAGTGGTGTGGCGTTCTACTCTCTCAAAAGATAAGGGCTTAACACATTGTTTACGGGAAACGCTTAAAAGCGTCTTTAACATACTCTTGGTAGAAAGCAGGAGGCGCTTAAAAACTTTCTAATTGGTTACTTTTGGTAGAACGCGAGAGACATCAAAGAATTGGATTTGTGGTTACTTGTGATTAGTATACTTAGGGTCGGACGGCAGACTGTATGAGTATAATTAAGGTCAGGGTTGATGAAAAAACTGCCTGACAACAATGTGTTAATAAGAAAAGGATCATAATGAAGTAAATAAATCTTACCGTAATAAGACCAGTCCGTTACAGGAGCCACTGAAATGGCACATCTGAATGTATCTCCACCCCTAGCGAGGGATAGAGCAGCCGCAAAACCTCCATACGACCATCCCCAAATACAAGTTCTTTCTGGATCTATGTATCCTAGAGATCTTTGGAGATGCCTAAGCAGAAAAAGTAGGAAATTAATAACACAATGTTTTTTTTTTATCTTTACCTTTCTCATAACTTTATAATAACGAAAATATTTAATAAATAGATCTTTATACAGCCCGATGCCTGCCTTTTGTATTGACTGCTTCCACAGTTATTTTTATAGTTCCTTCTTGGTTTTACTTTATATTTTCTTCTCTATTATTGTAATGATAAGGTCGTTGATCTATCATATTTTTTCTTATGTTTTCTATTATTTCTAAAAACGTACTCTTTTTCTTTCACTCCTGTTTAAAACATTTCATTTATCACTACCATTATTCTCCAACACCACAACCCAAACTGCGCTAATATTTCTTTATCTCTATAGGTTTTGCTACCATATAGTGCCAAACTGCACACACATTTGAATAAACTTCTTTTACAATCATTAAAGAAAACATATTTTTAATACATTGTATTATAATGATTAAAGAAAACACTTCGTTTTTTACCACTTGAGTTTTATTATGGACTACATGTTTCAGAAGTTAAACTTCCATCATTCAGGTCTGAATGATGGAAGTTTAACTTCTGAAACATGTAGTCCATAATAAAACTCAAGTGGTAAAAACGAAGTGTTTTCTTTAATCATTGTAACATGTCTTACCACAAAGTTAATGCCGAAACAATAAATATAATTTCTTTTATTTTGGATTATTTTTTTGGTGTAATTTTTTAGTATTTTGTACAACATTATTGAGGAAATCAAACAAAGAAATGTGATACCTAAGTATGCCACCATCAGGTTGGATAATATTTGGAGGTATAAGAATATCTTCAAGGCCATAAAAACTCAGCTAGTTAAGAGGCACTTGATTCCCCATATTTCGATATGGAGGAGAATCACGAATTATTGAAGACCATGAAAGTCAAAGAATTGATGCCTTCAAAATATGGTGTTGGAGACGTATCCTTCGAATTCACTGGACACATCACCAGAAGAAACGATAACAGCCCTAAAAGTTAATGGTCATGGTTGGAGTCGAAGGTAGTAGAAGAAGAGAAAGATCCTCCTTGATGCACTGACCAAATCAAGGCTGCCATAAGCTGAACAGTGGTTAGAACGATGCAGATGGCAGAGTGTGTCAGAAGATGTTAAGGAAAACTGTACACAATATATTGAGAACAAGGAAAGAGGATGTTCACGATGGTCAATGACACCAAAGAGAAGAAGTCATCTTACAAAGAAAAAAAGAAAACATATTCATACCTTGTAACATTTATTTGGTCGTTAATTTCAACTGTTCCCAGGCTTCTGTATCCCGAAAAGCGATTGTTGTTTCCTTTCAATCCGGAGCCTCGGCCATCTATCAGTGCCAGGATAATGTTCCAACGAGCGACTAATGATGCTCCCCAATCCATCTGCCATCTCTCGAGGACTTGAAAGGAGTCAGGACCACCATATCTGAAGAAATTATATTTATTTACCCTCAAATATCCTCAATAAACTTGACATGACTGTCAACTTTTTTGAAAGATTTTGTTTTTCTCTTCTACATAACTGAGAGTATAGGGAATTGCTATCAATCCATTAGTATTTAAAAAAATACAAACCTATATTCAATTACAATTTACAATAATGTGCCCTAAATAGGTTTTTCTGTACTGAGAACACATTTGACAATGCTTTTTTTAAAGCTATTTGACTAATAAATTATCATGAAATCATGGATGACATTGCCAGATAACATAATCTATTCCAAATTAACCCACCTCCATTATCCTAATATTAATAGTTTTTTTTTTAGATAGTTAATTTTTTGATGACTTTGGATAGTGAATGTTGGTTAAACAGCTTCATTGTACAATACTCAAAGTTCCTTCAACTAAAAGTGGTATGTATTTCTTTAATTTTGTTTGATGCATTTTTAATCTTTTGGTTCCATGTATACCTATGTATGGCATGTTTTCATAAAGTGTGTTTTTGGGTAGAGATTTGTGTGTTTTTTGCTAGGAGATGCTCTTTTGTGATTTGTGTGGGTAATTTTTAAATGCATATACTTATAAGGTATAATTAAAATGTAACTTTGTTTTTAAATCACTATAAATATTTTATTATAACTTAATTATAATGTCAACCAGTTTCGAAGCTTATTGCTTCTTTATCAAGACTGATTAATACTAATTTTTTTACCACCATTTTAGTATTAATCAGTCTTAATAAAGAAGTGGTTAGCTTCGAAACCGGTAAACATTATAATTAAGTTATAATAAATATTTATAGTTATTTTGACACAAAGTTACATTTAATTTATAAAATGGAAAATCACAGTAAGTGCTTTAAATGTAAAGCATATTTAAGGATTGTATTTCATTTTGTATGGAACCTACGTAAGCCATAGTCGTTTGATATTGTCTAGTTTCAGTTGAAGGTTGACTGACTAAACGAAGGTTAACTCAAGCTTTTTTTGTGTACCATTAATAGTAAAAATAAATGTCCTTACACGTTGACAAGCATAGGATACTTTGTTGAACCAGATAGATCAGCATTTGGAGGAGTCATCAAGAGTACTTGGGCAGGTGGTAAATCTTTATTTGCAATTTGAACGGTGAAACGTCTCACAACAGGGATTTCCTTATATGACAAATATTCCGATAACCTTTCATTTTTCTCCCAATCCTTAATCCTCACACCATCCTAAAAAAGAGCATATGAAAAGTGTTGTAAAAATCATGTGCTTTTAACTAAAATGTAGGTATATCATCATATCGCTCACTCCTTTCAAGAACGTCATAAATCAAAAATTGTCAATTTTCAGTTATGCATGTTTTCGGAATGCCCAAAAAATGTACTATATCCCAGCAAAAAAGGGATATTTTTTACTTATTATTTACCCGCTACAGGGCAGAAAGTGTTGTTTTTGAAGAAAAGGTATTGTTTAATTATTTTTTAAAATAAACTTATTATTTTTCAAATGGAGAAAAAAACCTTCAGGTTACCTAAAAAGATCTGTAGCACAGTAAAAAGTTCAATGAGTGGCTTGATATTTATTTTTAATAAATTGTATTATATTTTTATACTTTCTAAAAACGTTCTCCTGAAAAATCAGGTTTTTTGATTTATGACGTTCTTGAAAGGAGTGAGCGATATGTGAGATAGTCAGTATCCTTTTGAGATCCCTGCATTCTAAATCAGTTATGACATTTACGCCGCACAGTGGAGTGTGATATTTTTAATTTGCTGTTTTTAATCAAATCTTGTTTTCTTCAGAATCATTCTTTTTCGTTATAAGACAGATATATAAATTAGTAACAAACTATTTCCTTATTGATTTTTACTTGGTAAATATATACAACTTTTCATATATATATAGTGAAACATGTTTCAATACATTTAACATCATTATCAAACACTATGTGAAACTTACCTAAATTTTCATAAATATTGGTATTTTCCAAGTATTACTTAAATATAAAATAGATGGATATTACTACAACTGCTGGGACAATTTATCAAATTTAGTAATGAACCAATCAAATTATTCGTTTAAGCTTTAAAGAAGATAACATATTTAATTTAATATGTAATTACTAGGAAACGAATATTTAGAGTTTTAAATTTGAGTCTCCCTTACTCTGAAAATTCAACATTGCAATACGAGGTGCGAATGTGATGCAGATATATTGTGTCTTATTACTGTGACCGCTAAGATCAACACATCCCAATTTTATCATGCAACTGTACAAAATGAAATTGATCTTTGATTATTTCCACAGATGTCAGTAATATAAAGAAGTAGTTACTTTCTAAGCCAAAAATCATTACAATGCTAACACACGGACCAGAGAAATTGAGGTATTGTGTTGTCACAAATTGTGTGTCAAAAGCATGGTGGCCATTATCGTTATTATATTACATAAGTAATAGTTAAATCAAATTCATGAAGACCTATAAATTGATTTACAGTGTGTAAATTAATATACATAATAACCTTGTTATAAATGTAGACTTCGGGAATTTGTGGACCCAAGCAAGTGACAGCGATGTAGGAGCCACCTTTGCTGATTTCTACTTCATTGTATAAACATTGACTTCCAGTAGAGTGAGTGATGTTACATGTAAAGCATTTGATTTCTCCATCGAGAGTCACGGAATACAAATGTTGATAAGCTGAATCTTTTACACTGGTTGCCATATACCACCTGAAAAAAAATATACATATGTACATATGTGTATTCAAACAATAATTTAATAAATAATAATGGTATATAACCAAGACCTTTTTTTAATAACCCACAAAGCTGCTTTGAGAAGCTTGTCTGCAAGTAGGAAGGTAAGGATAGGGAAGGTAAATGTGAAGAATACATTACAAACATCCAGACCAATTGAAAATAAATCTTTCTTGAATTCATTTTGCAATTGGCGTTAATCGAACCCGCGGCGTTAGTTTTGCAGTCTAGCATCTACCCAACTACGCCATAGCGTCTGTCAAACACACACAGATCACAAACTAATCGACAACTGATTTAATTTATTTTTTAATTATATTGCAGAAGGGTAAGTCACCATTTGGTTAGGTGAGATTTGTTTAGCTCTTCACTCCAAACAATAAATAATCCAAATTATCATTTTTAACAGTTTTATTTGTAATGGTGTAACTCTAGTATATTATATACATTTCTACAGGAAGTTATTGTGGAAAGCAGTGTGTCATTAGGTATTTAGGAATACAAAAAAAAAACAGAAATACCTTGAATAATTATTGTATATGTAAATATCGCATGATAATTCTGCATTCAGTTGACAAAATGCACACATATATTAATAAGTCCATGTCACCTACCACGGTCACATTCTTTAAGCAGCGATAATCGAAACAATTATGCACAACGAAAGCAACCTATTAGAAGACATTGCAGTTTATGAATTTGTTAACACGTTGATTGCCAACTACGAGATAACTCATAGATTGCGTTCTTTGCTAGGACACCGACTACGAGTTATCTAGTACTGTGTTTACTTGCCATATTCATGCAGCTTCGATAAAATTCGTAGCATATCAATGCTAATATGGATAGATAGCTTCTGGGAAAAATCAACGCTGGCTTACATGGACAAAAAATTGATTAAAAAATTAATAGAAAATATAATAAAAAAAAAACCAAGAAGTAAAATAATATATTTAAAGAATTGGCTTTTTAGACCGGAATTCAGAAAATTTCCATGGCAGTCAACGTGTTAATGATAAATAATATCTAATTTACTTACAGCATTTTAGCGTGTTCATCCCAGTACAATAATGAAGTAACTGTTTTAGGGACCTTAGTCAGGTAGGTTTTTTGCCAGGAGTTGAAAGTTGAGGTAACCTGAGATATCTTGGCCACTTGTCGCCAGGAATCATCACCGATTTCCTGTTTGTAAACATGCAAAGAAATAAAATGTTAGTTGTTACAGTTCATAAAAATAATTGTGTTTGCATAGATAAACATAATATTCATATACCTCTGGTAGTATGGCTAAATATGATCTTCCTTGTTGGATGAAAATAGGTGCCTCTAAAACTTCGACCCAGCCTTCAGACTCAGAGTAATCAAAAATCTAAAATAAATTTTATACAAAAATTATAATTGATTAAAAGATATTATTTTTCATTCAAGTTTTTAAACAACCATGTAATTTCAAACATTCTTTATATGTGAATTATGTTCATAAATAAACATAACACATTGAAAAATCATTAGTAAAACGTAAACCAATACAGTATGAATATGTTAAATAAAAATCACAAAGTCAAAATTCAATAGGCAATTTAAAGAATATTTCAAACTTTGGATCCATTGGGAAAATAATTGAATAAAAGATTTTTTCACTCATTTTTCATACCTAATGCGTAGCGATATTTTCAAAGTATTATTTAATATAACATACTAGCTGTACTTAATTAAATGGAAAATAAATAAAATACTGACATACCACACATTTGTAATATGTTGATTTCATAATGCTTGTGAAGCTATGAATATATTAAAAAAAAAACTAAGAAACGACAATGCAATCAAAAGTGACAGCAGTGTCAAGAGCATTCTTAAGTATTGCGTGTGTTAATGCTACGTTTAACAGATGGCTCTGCCATTGCTGTAAAAAAACATGTTATTACCTCTCACAGATAGAAACAAGCACATATTCAAATGCAGCTTTGAATTACTTTAGGAGATTTAAGATTTTTAATAAACTTGAATTTAATGTAATTGAATTAAAACAACAATATTTTTAACATTCAAACAATTACTTTGTTATTCAAATAAAGTAAAAGCTAATGAAATTGGAAATTCAATAATAATATTGAATAAAACATTTTTTTAACTATTCCAAAATTGTGGACGGATTTATATTCATTGGAAGAACCAGAATTTTGAAATATTTTTTGAATTATGCCTAAATCCGAATAATAGTTTGAGTTAATGAGATTTCAATGTGTTGTTTATTCTTAACTGTTAAAAATTGTTAAACTTACTTGTCGGCATGTTGTGTCACATAAAACAGTAACAGATTCATTTTGAACTCGGTTAGTCCATATAATAGCAACTGTTGAGTTGGTGGCAAAAGTAATAGATGCAATCAGTGGCCTAAAATGAGAAATGTTTTGTATTATTGTACAATTTAATATTGACAAAGTTCGCTACTTGGCCATAGATGGCAGTAATGTATGATTTTTATATAATTATTCAAACATTTACAATTTTTTTTTCATTTAGTATTAACCACCATAATTAAATAACTATTATAATTAGTTAATTGCATATTAAGGCAGGATATTCGATAGCTCCCAAATGAGTTTTCTCTTTTTTTACCTAGGTAACATTTAACTTTTTATTTTTTTATTATAACACCGTTTTTGCATTTAAAAAAAGTTTTTCTTTGAAAAAAATATATGGTTCTGAAAAGAAAATGGCTATTGAAATTCAAGGAGTTAAAAAAAATGATAATTTTTTTTTCAATATGCATATATTCTAAAGCAAATTAATACTAAAAAAATATGCACATTTAGTAGAATCTGTGTAATATTTTTATCAAATATTTCAGGTTAACAGGATTTAAACAAAGATTTGTTTATCCATAGAGTTCTTTGTATGATTTTCTGCACTGTTATACATTGTATAAAAGGGGAGTTCAGTGTAAAATAAAATAGTTCTTACTCATTCAATGATTCCGGAGTAGGTAGGTTTGTCACTTGAATAGGTTCAGTAAGCTTGACTAGAATCACGTCAGCAGTCGGGTTTGTGGTACCTGCCTAGGACAGAGCGATAATACAGATTCAGAGAATAATACAATAATTGTACATATAGTACCAGAATGCCTATTAAGTCACGACTCATTTCTTTTGACAGCATTATTTTTCTATTGCCAAATCCATGTTTTGATTCTATACATCAGTGTCCGTACTAGCACTCTGTTGAGAATTGCCAATTTAGTTTCCATGGACATATTTTTATTTACAATCACTCTATTTATTATATTCCTTGCATTCACCCATCTCTCAATATTTTTATCCACTTTTCCATCCTTTAAGAACATGCCTCCAAATATAAAAATCCTTGCACCTGTTCCAGGTATTCATTGTGTATGTTAATCTTCCATTCAATTACATCTTTCTCGCTTTCCTGAGAATCCTCTCGATTTATTTATTGAAGGATTGAACATGTCATGTTTATGGCTTAAAATATTTGTAAAACACCTTGACTGTCAAAATATTTGTGATAAAAATTCTCCGGCCTTATTGGTGCGATTTATCTGATGAAAGATCCGTTATTCCAGTATTAGAGTACAGATTCACTTATCTTCTAAATCAGTGATTCCCAAAGTGGTCTATATCAACCCCCAGGGGTCTATGACAACTTGCAAGGGGTCTATGTTTTAATTTGAATTTAAAATATAAATGTATAAAACCTAACATGTGTGGTTTTTAATTTTCACTACACTTCACTAAAAATACATTTGAAGTTAATGAATTTGATAAAAATCAATATCAGGTAAGGCAAGGGGTCTACGAGATAAAAGAGTTTGGGAGCCTCTGTTCTAAATGATCAGATCTTACCCATCTTTAATACAAACAATACTTAGCAGTATCATTCTTAACAACAAATTCAAGTGTAAAATATCCATTTTTAATGTAGTTGTCTCTAGTTGTATCACGCTGTCAATACGTCTGTATTACTAAGCATGCAGGTATACATAAGCACATATAGCACAGTTTTAACTATATGTTTGTTTATATTTTTTCATAACTCAGATTAACCGAGAAATCGATAATACCTGATTTTTTTTATACGGGAGTGTACTGAATTTGAAGGTTAATTATCTAATGTTCAATTTAACATCATAAATATGTTTTAATATTATAGTATTCATACCTTAGGATAGCGAATTGATAGCTGTCTGGTGTACTGAGAGTCAGGGTCCCCAGCGTGGCCATAGAAGGGAATGGCCATAACTCGGGTCAAGCTGTCATTGAACTTAGCATAAGCCATGTGTGTGCCATCCTGGGAGAACCACAGTGCCTTATTAGTCCCAAATATCTCCTCTGAAAATGTAAAGCAGGTTTGTGTTCTAAAATATGATATATATTTGCAAGTAAAATGAAATCATTACTGTTAGGTATGTGCTTTAGAAAGAGAGCGTGCTAGAAGCGATAGAAACAGAGGTATGCAAGTGTGAATGCATGTAGAGTGATCGAAGAAAAACATTAATTTTTACAATATCATCAAATCTGTTAAACCCTTTACAGTTGTTTATGAAGAAACATCATCAGAAAGCAACTGTTTTCGAAGGGGTTTCTAAGACAATTCGAAATAATTAATTGGATGCGATTTTAAATGTTTGTCTCTAGAAAATTTTAGAGTAAAATTTTGAAGGAGACCTTTAATAAACTACCATTTCTGGAATAAAATGCACTACTGACACTTTCAGTCACCGGTATATGATGACAATCAAACTTACCAACAAATTGTGTACCATATGTTACGTTACAAGGATTCCAGGATCAGTACGATTTAAAAAATAATACAAACCTTCATAGACCCAATCTGCTACGCCATTGTATATGGTTCCAGGAATACCGTCACTAGATATCTGGGTAGTGGGAGCAGTAACGGAACTCCTGTAGAAAATGTTGTTATTTTGAACAAATGCAAGAGCATTTCCTTGCGGTCCCCACACAGCCAATTCCAAATAGGTTTCATTAGCGTCCGGCGTGATCAGCAACTGCTCTCCTGTCTCTAGTTCAATGGCCACATACTGAGCAGTGTAGCTATGACGATATAGCTAAAACAAACATATGTCAAATTACTTTCATATTATAGGTGTATCGACATGAGATGAAACATGTATTGTTGAGAATGTGAATGATTCCACCAGAATTGCATATATATAAGTTAAAAAATAGTAAATGTTCAATAATGGGTTGAATCAACCAAATTTTCAATTAAAAATTATTTAAAAAAAAAAACAGATTATAATATTGTATAAATTTAATACAAATTATTGGTTTGATTCCAAAATAGAAAACCATTAATCTTTTATGTGATATTTTCAACAAAACATAAGATTATAATACCTTTTACCTTTCTATAACTGAAGGCAAGCAATAAGTACTTTTTGTCAGCTGAGAATTGTTGATCGAATGATGTTGATAAAATCTGTAAAAAAAATGCACTGAATTATTATACCGATCTTATATTACTAATTCATTGACAAATATGAGGTAAAGGAATTTGAGAAACTGCAAATAGTTGCTTCATATAGTTTTGAGACTATTTCGAGGCACCAAAATGATCTTATACGACGTAAAATTTGTATTTACATCTGGGGAATGTCTGAAGTCAATACGACTTTGTTCATTCAAGTATTTCTTTCACTATCACTTTTAAAGCTTTGTTCAAAATTCAAGTATGCAGATGTGCTATTTCTAATACCTACCAAAGTTCAAATATTCTTTTATTATCAATACTTTCTGACTTTTATCCCATATTAAATAATCGCGCAACAAACTCAGTACAATACAGTAAGGCCTATCTACATACTATCTTAAAATATAGACCAGTGTATATATTTTTTCATTAAAAAATTACCATTTTTAAATCTTTGTTGAAGTTACACTTCTTATTCCTGGCTCTATTCCAACTTATTATCTTTAAAGATTGGTCAGCTCTCCTTGTCCACAGGTCCTTCTATCATGGGCAACATCACCTAGGCCATGCCTTCAAATCATGTTATCTTTCTGTAGCATCCATGAATTCTTTGATCTTTCTCTAGATGTCTTTAAAAAAATATCCATGGCGATTGCAGGCAATCATTGCATTGGTTCAGAATATGATCAGCTTCTCTATGTGGCCATACCATTTCAATAGCCTTTCCTCTACCATATTATTGATATCTTACTATTATGTATGTTAAAAATCACGTATGCACATATTATGTTATATCTAGTATCTACCGAAATTTGTCTATTATTTTATGTATGGTGTCCTATTCGCTACCTTTGTGGCAAAATTCTGTGATGGTTGGTTGGTTAGTTAGAATAGAATTTACATAATACAGCAAAATAAGATACCTACGTATGCTATAATTTTTACCGCCTGTTATTTGTTAGCTCTTTAAAATAATTGCCTAGGATAAAACTAGAAATGCTACATGTATAATAGCTATTGTTCAAGCAATAATTATCATAACTCACTTGATTGTCCTTTGATAACAGAACCACTGTCTTATCGGATGTGGCATTGTACAGCAATAGATTGCCTTCTTCATCCGTGTACGTCAGTTCGTCATCTGCAAAAATAATGACATTGAAATGAATAATATTATTTTTTGAATTCTTCTTCTTCTGTGCGTGTCATGTCAGGTACCCACCATATCGACTATCGCTTAAGAAAAATCATCTTTGTCTTTGGTAGCAAAATACATATTTTTCCAGCAGTTATTCCTGATTGACTTAAGTGTAATGTCGATAAGAAATAACTACCTGAAAAAACTTGAATTTTTGGTCTTCCTCTAGATATCATTTGAGGAAGATCTATATCATAGTTGTACAGGAGAAATTGACCAACTTACAAAACGTAAAATGTTCATGCCATTTAAGTCACTTTTTCTTGGCAACAAATAAACATCAATGCAGTTAGTCAATTTTAAGAAGTCAATATATTATACTTCCAAGTTTAAAATCCTTTGGGATTTTTTTCAGGGCAATATTAAACTAGTAAGATATCAAATAGTCAATAATCACGTTTTTGTAAAAAATGCATTTGGTCACTTTCTCCTGTATGACTACAATATAGTGATTGCCTGGTTCACAATATGATCAAGTTCTTTACATCTTATATGCCTATGTGTACCTCCTATGTTCTAAGTGTCTTGCAACATGTCAATGATCATATAATATTATATATTCTTCTAACCCTTTATCCGCACCCGATGGTGCATAGAGCACAGCATCATGTAAACACAGTGTTATCTTGATTGTTAACACATGAAAGAAAGGGGATCAAAGGTGATACATTTATTTGACTCCCCCTGGGAATCGAACATCCAGTAACGTAGCCGAACGTACTAACCATTACACTATGGAGGCAGACAAATAAAACATAGGTATGTGTAAAAAACTATAAAGTTGTTATTTTATTATAAACCTTTAATATTTGCTCCTTTTTCCAATTACATTCGCCTCATAAATTTGTTTTACCGTTCTTTCCTCACTCATTCGTTCTACATGTCCAAACCATCTCAAAACACCTTTCTTAATTTTATCGATAATGCTTGTCTCAGCTTAGCATTCCTTCCTTATTTCACTATTCGAACATCTATCATACATCGTTTTGTCGCACATTCTTCTGAGAGATCGCATTTCGACTGCATTCAGTCTACTTTCATCCTTCTTTTGCCAACTTGGCACGATCAAGTATGCCAAATACTTGAAAGCGGTCAGGTTAGGAGTCGAAACAATCGGCGGGTATGTAGATGCATGAACGTGGAAGAGGCGAAGAATGTTTGCAAGGACAGAGTGGCGTGGCGTTCATTTCTCTCCGCCTACTCTGATGGTTTGTTAGTTTTATAATATTTGAAATAATTACCTGATACCCATGTGGCATTGAATCTGAACGGGACGAGTTTTCCATTCATGACGTCATCCAAGCTGATGGGCTCCGCCAGGGGTTTGTCTGCACCGCCGCCTCGCTTGGTGAGCAGTATGGCGGCCGTGACGATGAGAGCCACCACTATGATGATCAGCACGATCCATAGCAGCCATATCCGGAGCTTCCGGCGGTTGGACTTGTCCATCAACTCCTGCAAGTGGGAAAACTGTTTCTTTTCATTATAGAGGAAAATTTAACGTAGGATTGGAATTTTGTTTATTCATTTTATTTTATTTTGAAATTTTACATAAACGTAACATAAATAAAGACATTTAGGTAAATGAGTTACACAAAATAAGTAGTTAATTGTACTATTCCAATGTATCATTATCAGAAGGAACATCTAATTTAACATACTCAACCTATAAAGGATTGTATTGGGACTCTTTTTGTGTTTATAACTGCCGATATAATTAATATTTTATTCTTCTTCTTCTTCTTCTTCTTCTTCTTCTTCTTCTTTTTGTAGATCCTAGAGATCTGTTTGTGCGTCCGCATGTCGCTCTTGGGATGTCGACTCCCAGCTGTCTTTCCATCTTTTCGGAGGTCTGCCTGGGGGTCTGCATCCTTCAGGGTTGCCTTGGAGGGCAATACGTGGAAGTCTGTCTTCTGACATTCTGTTTAAATGTTCCTTCCAGTATCGCCTTCGTTGTCGTCCCCACCTCACAAATCCTTCGTCTTACACATGCTCCGGATGTCGATATTTCTTACTCGGTCTCGCAATGTGTTTCCAGTTATGGATCGGAGAGTCTTCATCTTGGAATATTTATTTATTTTTATCAATATTTTATTATATATAAATATATATATATATATATATATATATATATATATATATATATATATATATATATATAATAAAATATAGATTATATCGGCGATATATCATTTTCTTTTGGAAAATTCACCTTCGTAAATACGTTGTTTTCGTAAGTTGGTAATGAATGACGTCACAGAAACCATGGACTTATTTTAATATTGGTAACATTGCTAAATTATTGGCGGTTCTATTTGTTGATGTCTATGCTCCACCCTCCCTCCCCCCCTCCCCTCATATTTGTATAACACAAATGGGAGTGTAGTGGTAAACAAACAATCCACACTACTACTATTACAGCTCTGTAAACCATAGACAATAAACCATATGACGTCATAAAACGTTCGATGACGGAAATTTGATGAAGCATGCGAACGCACGTTTTTCGTTTTATTCAAATACCTAAAGTTTAAACCATAATATCTCCCTTAGTTCTCTACAGATTTCAATAAGAATGTTATCGATAGTCTTGTGATTTTTCATATTAATTTATCAGTCAATAAACCAACATCGTGACAAAAATATATTACAAAATTCCATAATTGTAAATTTGTGAAAATACCTGGAAGATGTATGAGAGAGAGGAAAAAGGAAAGATCAAAGCTGAAGTCAATGACAAATTGTATGAAACTAGGGACACACTACGATATAAATGTCGAGTACAATATATCAAAATCGCTATATTCAACGTTAACCAATTTAAATGAACGATAAATATGAGAACTTTGTTTAGAGTTTGTTCTACTCGTGGGAAGCACTAAGGTGCCAGTTATCCTGATGATTCGATAAAACATATAATTTTTTTGTTATTTTGTAATTTTTTTGTATTTTACATTAACACTTTTATTCTAGTTCTACATCTTATAATATCGATTGAATTCTTGCCAGTGTCCTTTACTATGACCTAAATTATATTGTTTACCCAGACACAGGCCATGCCTTTGTGGGACCTTTTTTGTATTTATATTTTATTCATTTTTTTTGTATTTGAATTAATGTCATGTTTGTATAATGCAGAAGAATTTAAAATAAAGAAGAAAAAAGAGTGTTTTTCCCAAGAAGAAAAACAGAGCCTTCGGAAAATGAGCAAACATGCAACTTAATAGAAAACCTTTTTTGCGTTGTATTTTATTGTGCAGCTAAGAATAGCATAATACTATGATTGCACTGTGTTTTCCTCGAAGTAGAAAACATTTTCTCGTAATATTATAAAACCTTATAAAAACAAATTATATAAAATACTATTGTATGTATGTCAAAAAAAAAATATAATATTATAGAAAAAATGAGAGAAGAACTCAACTGGTTATCTATAAAAAAGAGAAAAAAATTAAATATGCTGATCTTTATATATAAATTTTTAAACAATAAATTACCCAAATATTTTAAGGATAAGATAGTGTTAAACAAAAAAATTCATGAACATATTACTAGAAATAAGGATAAAATAAGACTGCCATTGTTGAAAAAAACCGAGTCACAAAATTGTTTAATGTATAAGGGTTTGAAAATGTATGATGAGATGCCTGAATGTATGAAGAATGAAAAGAGTCTGAAAGAATTTTAAAAAAAATGTATTGTTTACGGTAAGGAGATGTAAATATAAACACATGTATATATATATATATATATATATATATATATATATATATATATATATATATATATATATATATATATATATATATATATATATATATATATATATATATATATATATATATATATATATATATATATATATATATATATATATATATATATATATATATATATATATATATATATATAAATATATATATATATATATATATATATATATATATATATATATATATATATATATATATATATATATATGTATGTATATATATATATATATATATATATATATATATATATATATATATATATATATAAATATAATGTAAATAAAGTGAGATTAATATTTTTTATTAGTGTAATATAAGCTAAATAAAAAAATACTTGAAATCGTTTGAAATAATCGACAGGTATGTATGAGGAGATGCATGGACATGGAAGAGGCGAAGAATGTTTGCAAAGACAGAGTGGTGTGGCGTTCTATTCTCTCTAACGACCCCTGCGGGGAAACGGCGTGATGATTAGTTCGTTAGTTAGTTAATGTTAAATGTAAAATTTTAATATTTTACATTTACATTTCATGTAAAAAATGTATTATGCTTTAATACATTTCCAAATAATCACTTATTAAAATAGATTTATATTATCCACTGACACTTCGTGATGGAATTGCATTTTTAATTTATTATTAGATTAAAACCAATATTTTTAGCTTTTCCACTTTTTTATATTTGACCAGCGACCGGGTTTCGTCGTTACCGACATCACCAGTCTGATGATGTCGGTAACGACGAAACCCGGTCGCTGGTCAAATAAAAAAGTGGAAAAGCTAAAAATATTGGTTTTAATTCACTTATTAAAAGTTATATTCTAACGTGAAAAAGCACGGAAAAATCAAATGATTATGACTTTTTCACTTCGTTTTTTTTTACTTTTTCACAATTTTTTCATATACGAATGTTTTTTATTCTAGTTGCACAACTCCAGTGAATTGACACTGCCCTTTGATCATTTAAAGGGGCTAATAACAAACTTGTAAATTTTATAATTTATATTTGAAGCACTAACTTTGTGATTTTCCATGTTATAATTAAAATGTAACATTGTTTTAAAATCACTATAAATATTTTATTATAACTTAGTTATAATATCTACCGGTTTCGAAGCTAACCGCGTCTTTATCAAGACTGATTAATACTAAAACACTATCTACTTAAAAAAAATCTAAATATTTTGACGGTTAGGCAAGGGAGCTTGGGTAGATCTCAGGTGGCTTTATTTTTTGTGTTGATTAGCAGTCAAAGTTTTGTTGAGGAAGTGTTATTTACCGTATTTATATTCCAGTGTTGAATGTAACCAGTTCAATAAACACAATGATCAAAAAAGTACAACAATGGAGGTTCAAAATGTCAAGTGAAAAGTTAAAGTGAGCGTGTGTGAAAACCACGAACCTTTCAAACACAATGAGCGATTTACACATCTCGGAGTTAGGAAATCCAAGAAGAGTTTGAAGGTTAACATTTATTATTCAGATCGGCTATTCTTTTTATGCACCCTAGAACTAGAAATAGATTTGAGTTCTTTGTACAGCGCATTTAAGGTGATTCACAAAAAGAAACATAAAAAATCAATTGTTATTATTATAATTTTATAAGAATATTAATTAATAAAATGAATAAAGTAATTTTCTTGTGTTTTTTTAACCGTCGCTTTAAATTTTTTTGGAAAGATTTGGAATTGATTTGAGTATTTTTATGATACGTTTATAATCTATTGGTAATCTACGATGAAAAAGAGGAAAAATAAGTGAATATTTCATAATCACAGTTTGGAAGAAAACTGCTTTCATGGTGAAAAGGTAACGAGCGATAAATTCACAATAAAGTTAAAAATACATAGATGAAAAAAATGACTCTGGCCAATATCTGTACCCGACGGATTCTCCAGTTCTTTGGACACGTTGCGCGTGGCAACGAGGATAGTCTGGAACGACTAGTTGTGATCGGTAGCCTGGAGGGAAAGAGAGGGAGAGGAAGATCCCCACACGATGGACCGATCAAATTAAGGCAGCAGCAGGCACCTCAGTGGTTGGAGCGCTACGTGCAGCGCAGTCAAGGGATAACTGGAGAAGAGTCATTGCTTCTGCAAGGGTCACAGCCCTAAGCAATGAGGATTAAGACGGAGAAGAAGATATTTCGCGACATAAAGTTGTTATTTCGCGGCATAACGTTGGCATAAAATTGTCATAGATATTTAGAATATGTAATATGTATACACATACTATATGAGTCACTCGACAATATTAAAATATTTGTGGTTTACTACCACAACCAAAATCATCAATTCATATTTCCTGCGAAATGATTTACAAAAATATTACATAAGCATTGTGGATAGGACACTCATCGTCACTCAGTGTATCATCTTCAGTATTAATTTTTTCTCGGTACGTACTGGTTGATTGTACATTTATTTTATAAACAATTCAGTTCCAAAATTTGAGTATTGTGGTTGTCAATCATGGGTGGAATGGTAAATGTTTCACGTGTGTAAAGTGGACAATCCCAGATCTAAGAACCAAAGATTTTGACACACTCAAAATATTGTGAACAAAATAACTGGTAAAAGTATAAGCCGCATAAATATGATATATATATATATATATATATATATATATATATATATATATATATATATATATATATATATATATATATGCATTTGATATGTTCTACTGCAATCTTTCAAAATTTAAAGCTAAATTGTTCGAAATCTTATAAACCTAAAAAAGTAATTCTATCCCCTGTCCTTTCCTTTTCTTCTTTTCCTATCACTGCCATCTCCTTTTCTCTTTATCCCATCCTTGTCTCATGTCTCTTCCTTTATATAGACCTCTCTTATGTATAGTTGTGAAGAACTATAATTGGTACTCATGATTTTATTTTTTGTATTCTGTATGTATCATATATTGTAACTGTTGTTCTTCCTTCCAATAAAATAAAATAAAATAAAATAAAAATTGAAAATCAGGTTTTCAGGCGTTTCCCACTATGTAAAATAATGCGGTTTCGGATTTTGAAAACCATTAAAAGTGTCTGCTGAACAAAAGCTTTTTCAATCTGATCAAAGATGGCTGTTGTTAACTCCTTCAAGGAACATCATGAGATTGATCACATATATATGACGTTAAAAAATCGAGAAGTGTGGAAATGTGTGTAAGGTGATCAATTAACCAGCTTATGACAGGTTATAAGCCCTGTAAATACCGAAACTTCTATATTCTTCTTCATCTATCTTGATTAGTCAATGTAAATAACTCCCGGAGAAACACATCTTTGTTGAGATGTGAAAATGTAATACAATTTTTAATTGGATTGATGCAGTGTTAAGATAGTCGATAAGGAGGCGGTATTAATAATTACCTGGCTGCTATTGCCAATTTCCAAACTTGCTCGCACCATGGTGAAGAATTTTTCGAATCAGGCCAAAATCTGGAAGAAAAAGAATACAATAATTGAAAAATTGTCTGTCATAAAAACAATTAATTATGTTTAAATTAAACACTTGTAAAATACCACTTATTGAGTTTTATTTCCAATATTTTGAGTGTGTCCAAATACTTGTTCACAAAATCTGGATTATCTCCAATTACAGGAGTTATTTTCATATTATTTTTTTTGACATCTCATCAAAGATGAAGAAGAATATGGAAGTCTGGGCATTTACGGGGCTGACGACCGTCATCGGCTGGTTTAAGTGATCACTTTACACAGTGTAACATTCACCAATTCCACCCATTATTGACAACCACACCACTCAAATTCTTGGAAGTTCTATATATATATGAACCAATTAAGAAACCTTGTTCTTGAATCACTAGAACTTCACTAGAGACATCTATTGGTGAGATGTAAGGAAGCTTTTTTATTAAGCAGAAACTCTTATATTCATATTATTTGATGAGATGTCCAAAAATAATATATATATATATATATATATATATATATATATATATATATATATATATATATATATATATATATATATATATATATATATATATATATATATATATATATATATATATATATATATATATATATATATATATATATATAATCATATAATCAAAGCTTCCTTACATCTCACCAATAGAGACATCTATTGGTGAGATGTAAGGAAGCTTTTTTATTAAGCAGAAACTCTTATATTCATATTATTTGATGAGATGTCCAAAAATAATATACGTATATATATATATATATATATATATATATATATATATATATATATACATATATATATATATATATATATATATATATATATATATATTTATTTATTTTTTATTTTTTATATATATATATATATATATATAAAGCACTTTTTTTAACCGATGTTGATAAGTATACATATATTAAGAAAGATATTCCATATTACGATGAAAAATGAAACAGGTTATTTCTCCCATATAGGCGCATACATATGTAGTTAAGTTAACTGACATCCGACATGGTACTTAACGATATCCATAGTGTACATGATTCCAGCCTTGGTACACTACTGTGCAGCGGTACAATAGTTTGATAGACATCGTCCTAGACCAGTGGTTCTAAACCTTTTTGGAGTCAGGGAGCGCTTTTAATCATAAGGAAAATTCGCAGTACACCAAAACTATAGATCCAAAAAACATACAATGATAAATTGTTTTCAAAAAATCTGATTATTTTATTACAGAAAAGTCAAAAATTTCATTAATAAAAAAATACATAAAAACAAAAATACTCTAATGAACTTTTTGCGGCGATTTTTTTTAAATGTTACCTGAGCCTGTCGGCTTTTGCGAATTTCAGCGATATTAGGTCTGATATTTGATAAAGCTACTCTCTTTTCTTCACCCAAATTGCTAAGCCAAGGTTTATAAAACCAAGGGTCACAAATCCTTTCAATGAGCCTACCATTGATGGAGCACCGTCTGTACAAATTTCTACACATAGATCCCATGATATTTTCAATTGTTCCAAGTATTTATGATAATATAGAATTAAAGATTACATGGCTCACTCCTTTCAACAACGTCATTTATCAAAAAACTTCATTTTTCAGGAGATCGTTTTTAAAGCTTAAGAATATAATAAAATGTATTAAAAATAAATATCAAGCTATTTATTGAACTTTTTACTGTGCAACAGATCTTTTTAGGTAAAACATAAATGTTTTTTCTCTATTTGAAATTTTTTGTGTATTAAAAAAAATACGTAATCATTACCTTTTCTTCAAAATGCAAAAACAACACCTTCTGCCCTGTAGCGGGTAAATATTAGGTTAAAAATATGCCGCTTTTGCTGGGATATAGTACATTGTCTGGGCATTCCGAGAATATGCACAACTGAAAATTTACGATTTTTGATATATGACGTTGTTGAAAGGAGTGAGCGACATGTCAATTTGCATGGGTGCTACCATATAGCCATTACATTTGTAACTCAAATCGCACAGTAAATGAGCCAATATTAGATTTAAGTTTTTATAATTTCGCGGAGCACTAGCAACAAGCACCGGTTAAGAATCACTGACCTAGACTATCATGGCATAAATCATTGCATCAATCAAAGGTTAAATGACTAGGTATGGGTGTGTCACACTGCGTACATCTTGTGGGTTTATTTACACGTACATTAACACCGTAAGACGTGTTATATTACAAACCTCACCTTTGACATTGACCTATTAAGTGCACAACAAGCTGATCTATTAAATAGAGTGAACATATAGAATCATAGAACATTGATGTGTGTAATATGTCTGATGTTATTAATTATATTGGAAATTGATACTTGATGGCTTGTTATATCATCAGTAATACTGGTTTTTATAACATTTTAATGTACATGTAAAGTGTATATATTTACCCTTTGGCTACCAGGACAATTGAGGTTACTATGTTAACATATCTCAAAGATATAATAATTTTGAAAAACCAAATGCAACGCAAAACAGTACCAACAAAATGACATATACTTAGGAATAAAAAAATTCAACGGCCTCCCTTTAGAAATTAAAAATATTAATTGTGTGAAAGGAATAGAATAGGGGTGTGTGTAATTAACGATATGTTTTTGTTATGCAATGTTTGAATATTACTTATTTCTTTAAATGTATTAACCTTGACACGTAAAAACAAATATATTTGAATAATATTACAGCTTTGCACAGCTAACTTTTCGCTGAAACAAAATTGGTTTAATGTACTTTATTCTTCTGATTTCTCTTGTGTTTTTGTAGCTTTAATTTTCGTTATATTTCAACTAATTGTTATATATAAATGATAATTCTAAATATCTATGTATAACTTATTGAAAAAACTACAAAACATGAATCCTACCCTAGGAAATAATATAATATATTTTCCCACGGAATCAGCATAAACCTTTTATTTGTGGTGGAAATGTAATGCCCATATCGCTCACTCCTTTCAAGAACGTCATAAATCAAAAATCGTCAATTTTCAGTTGTCCATGTTTTCGGAATGCCCAGAAAATGTACTATATCCCAGCAAAAGAGTCATATTTTTAACTTAATATTTACCCGCTACAGGGCAGAAAATGTTGTTTTTGCATTTTGAAGAAAATGTATTGTTTAATAATATTTTTAAAAATATTAAATATTTTTCAAATGGGAAAAAACCTTCAGGTTTTACCTAAAAAGATCTGTTGCACAGTAAAAAGTTTAATAAGAGGTTTGATATTTATTTTTGATACACTGTGTTATATTTTAAAACATTAAAAACATTCTCCTGAAAAATCAAGTTTTTTGATTTATGACGTTCTTGAAAGGAGTGAGCGATATGTTATTGTGTATATCTAGTAATGCTCCAGACGTGTCATCATATATAAAATAAAAGGCTTAGTGTTAAAAAACAAAGCAAATAAGAAAATTACTATGCTTTTCATATTTTACATTTATAACATACAATGTGTAATCTAGGTCGTTCTAGCTGTAATTGGCAAACTATGCATTCAAATCCATAGATACTTCTATGTGTTCAAATACATAGATCATTTTCGAATACAATGCTTTAAGAATATTTTTATTAAATAAAAAGATTTTGTAATTTTGTCCGCCTCCGTAGTGTAATGGTCAGCATGCTCGCCTACCGTTCTGGAGGTCCCGGGTTCGATTCCCAGGGGGGTGTAATAAATATAAGTGATTTTTTCACTCAAATATTTATTCAATATTACACTGGACTGGTACCTGAAGTGGAGGGCTAATCACCTTTCCTTCATGTGTAATCGATCGAGATAACACTGCGTTTATATGAAGCAGTGCCCTATGCACCATTGGGGTGCGGTAAGGGTTCTATTATTAATTTTGATAAGCTTAAAATGATAAATTGTTTTTTAGACCATATCATTAGAAAACAAACAAATAACAAAGGAGTGTTTCCAACAATGATATCTTTAATTTTTTTATTTTTTATTTCAATCCTTGAAGTATGTAAATTAAGTGCGCAAACCTCTATGGTTTACATATATGATATGTATAATACAATGAACAAAATAAAAATATACACAAACACATAACATTTACTTTAAATATAACACGAATAAATCTTTAGATTTCCAGAACCGATAAGATGAAAGCGTTTCTGACCACATTATTACCCTTGGAATAAGTATCAATTAAAAAAATCAACAATTATTGATGCGATACATTTTTTTGACTTATTATCATGAAAACAGCCCGTCAATGTACTTTTTTGTACATGAAGTCAAAACAAAATATTTAAAAAAAACCAACAATATCTAGGAGGCACTGCAATAGAGATGTGATGAAAGGTCTATTATCGATTATGTCGTCATTGACTCTAGATTGAGATCCGCCACAGTAGACACAAGAGTGTTCAGGGGGGCCGAAATGGAAACAGATCACTTTTTGGTGGTTTCAAGAGTGATTCTGTTCCAAGGGTGGAGGGCCAAAACGAACAAGGTGGCGGCTCCTTCTAGAGTCAAAGTAGAAAAGCTACAGAATGATGACATAAGAGTTAAGTTTGAAACAGACGTATGCAACAGGTTGATTGCGGAAGATGTAAATGAACTTAGTATAAATGAAATGTGGGAACATCCGCAAAGGTAGTGTGTGGTACAGCGGTACAAGGAAGGAAAAAAGGCGATGCGTGGTGGGATGATGATGTTAAAGATTTAGTGAAAGAGAAGAAGAATGCGTGGTTAAAGTGTTTGGCAGTGAGGAATAAAAGCTCCGCTGAGTATGAATCGGTTAAAAAAGTATACAAGGATTGTAAAATGAAAGTTAAGCAAGGGGTGAGTGAACGAAAACGTTTGTTGAGGAAGGATGAAGGAGTAAAAATGACAAAAAGTTTCCAAGAAAATATAAAAATTTTCTGGAAAGAAGTCAAAAACTCCCGAAGTCTAAGCTTGAATGGATGTACGAAATCGATTGCAGCGAAAGACGGAAAAATGGTGACGAATGAAAAAGATATAAAAGAGAGATGGAAAGAGTATTTCGAGGAGGTGTATGAAACACATACGATTAATAACGTTAGTGACGTAAGTACATTTCCCCGAATATGTGTGAATGATGTTTCAAGAGAGATAAGTATGGAAGAAATTAAAAATGCCACTAAGTCCTTGAAAAATGGAAAGGCTCTAGGATTCGACAATTTTGCCGCAGAATACGTCAAGAATGGTGGCGAATTAGTTCTCACATGGTTGCATAGGCTCTTTAACCGTTGTCTGGAGGAGAGTTATACTCCGGTGGATTGGAGAAGGGCAGTTATAATGCCTCTCTACAAGGGTAAAGGTTCTAGGGTAGAATGTGGGAACTATAGAGCAATCAGTCTATTGAGTGCTGTTGGCAAGATGTATGGTCGAATCCTTATTGAAAGAGTGAGAACCATAACAAAGGACAAAGTGTGGGATGTCCAGAGTGGATTTATGAATGGGAGAGGATGTACGGATCAAATTTTTGCCTTGCGCAACATTACGGAAAAGTTTTTAGCCAAAAACCAAAAGCTTTTCTGTGCTTTTGAGGATTTGCAGAAAGCGTATGACCGAGTTGATAGAACGAAGCTATGGAAGGTTTTATCTGAGTATGGGGTAAGCAGTAAACTTATCCAAGGCGTAGCATCCTTGTACGAGGATAGCACTGCATGCATAAGGGTAAGTGGTTCATTTTCATCCTGGCTTAGCATCTCTAAAGGTGTTAAGCAGGGATGTGTAATGTCACCGTGGCTGTTTAACCTATACATGGATAATTGCATGAAAGAACTGAAAGATTTAAATGTTGGAGCCAGAATGAATAATTTGACTGTCTGTTGCCTTTTGTATGCTGACGATGCTGTTCTTCTTGCCGATAGCAGAGAAGACCTGCAGGCGTTGGTGACAAAAGTGTATAATGTGTGCAAGGAAAGTGACTTATTGATGAATGTTAGCAAATCCAAGATTATGGTTTTTGAAAGAGAAGATTGCAGATCTGAATGTGAAATATTGGTAAACGGAGAGATTCTGGAACAGGTAGATGATTTCGTGTATTTGGGTAGTATGTTTTCTAGGGATGGAAAGATTGATAAAGATATAGAAAGGAGAGTGAATGCTGGGAACAAAGTGAACGGTGCACTGAAATCAGTTATAGCAAATAAAAACCTATCAGCGGAAGCTAAACTGGCAGTGCACAACGGAGTCCTGGTTCCAACTCTAATGTATGGAAGTGAAACATGGAGTTGGCAAAAGAAGGATGAAAGTAGACTGAATGCAGTCGAAATGCGATCTCTTAGAAGAATGTGTAACAAAACGATGTATGATAGATATGCGAATAGTGAAATAAGGAAGGAATGCAAAGCTGAGATAAGCATTATCGATAAAATTAAGAAAGGTGTGTTGAGATGGTTTGGACATGTAGAACGAATGAGTGAGGAAAGAACGGTAAAACAAATTTATGAGGCGAATGTTAGCGGGAAAAGAAGCAGAGGAAGACCGAGAAAAACATGGCACGATCAGGTATGCCAAATACTTGAAAGTGGTCAGGTTAGGAGTCGTAACAATCGGCGGGTATGTATGAGGAGATGCATGAACGTGGAAGAGGCGAAGAATGTTTGCAAGGACAGAGTGGTGTGGCGCTCTATTCTCTCTGCCTACCCCTGCGGGGAAGCGGCGTGATGGTTAGTTAGTTAGTTAGTTATATTTTTAATTTGAGCAACCAAAATATCGTATTCACATCTGGAAACCGCAGAGATTTTATTGTTATTCTTTAATCATGTGAACGTGACCTACAACAATAAACGAATTAATAACCTTGAGTTCTTATTTTTTGCATAGTCATAGTAAACGTAGTAAATGCCAACAAAATAATAAAAATTCCTTCTTAAATATTGAAGAGTGATTTAAGGATGACTTTCTAGATACTACGAAAACCCAGTAGGTATACATACTACATTTATCAGTCAGTTATGAATACCATGAAATTGTGCGTGAGTGTGTGTGTGTGTGTGTGTGGGTGGGTGTGTGTGTGTGTGTGTCGTTTAATGAATGAAAGATTTTCAACAAACGAACATAAACCATTACTATTATTACTCTATAGAAGATTTTAGAATTAATTTTTTTCGAATTTTATAGTTATAATATTATTAACATTATTATTTACATTAAAATATTATTAACTTTGTAAATAGATTAAGATTTTGTTTGGTTAATACCATAATTGGTATTAGCATGTAATTTTTTTATTCAAAATGGATAGATAACACCACAAAGTGCCTGCTGAATCAATCGATGCAAATTGATTTTTGCTGACACTATAATAGTTATTGGTGATTTTTTTATCATCACTATGTCGACCCTGAAGACGACCTAAAATGGCGGCCGAAACTTCAGAGAAGTGAATACCATTAAGATTTTTACTAATAAAAATTTAAAGGTTACAGAGAAAAGATAAAACGTTTTTTTTCTATAAAAGCTAATAGCAAATAAAAAATTCATTCAAAATATAAATATACGATGACGATTTTAAATAATTTAAAGGCCTCGAATTGGTCGGTGACATATTGTAGTTGACACCGAAGGTAAAAATAACAATAAAAACTGTTGAAAAATCTAGTAAGGTTGAAATAATATTAAATTAGAGGCTACGTAATAAAAGTCATCTAAATGAATTAGTTTATTAGTTCTTCCTTTAATTAAGCAGAGTGCAGCAGCGAAAAATCAAGATGGCGATGTTATGTTAGTTTTGAGAAGGACTTGATCAATTTCGTGAAATAGAGCATATTATCGGTCATAGCTAGAAAACATACTTTCCAAATATACTAAATCATCTACCTGTTCCATAATTTACCCATTTATAAATATTTTATACCCATTATCTACATTAATCTCTTTCAAAAACCATAACATTCGATTTGTCGTACGCAAGGAAAGCGATTCATCAGCAAATCGCTTTCCTTGCATATATTATAAGTACACTTATTTTTATAACGTGCGATAAATTTGTCGAATATTATATTCTAGTAGGACGTAAGCTTAAAACAGGATTTATTTCCATATGACTCAAAAACAAAAGGACAAGAACCTAGCATTGAGTAATGCCTATAAAGAAAAATTTCACAAGATATAAACATATGAATTGTTAAGTAATTTTCGTCGATGACAGATTAGTAAAATTTAATCCTAAGCCGACAGAAAGTCGTGAAAGGTTGTGAGCATGGATGTCGGAATATCATGATGTTACCTTATTGCGATTCGGATTTGAGCGCACCAAGGTCATTTTTACAAAACACAGGCTGACTATCAACAACACTCTCTGCATGTCAATTGAAAACATGTATTATTATTTCAACATTAACAGAAAAACACCTGTGACTTTGTACCATTAGGTGCATTGATCTTTAATATAACGTAAATTGCATGATGGTATCGTGATCAGTCTTACGTTTCTGATCTAGACCCGGTTGACATCCAGCTGAAAGCTTTGAGAAAAGTTAATTAAAGAGGGTGTAACTATCATGGCAATTAAAACTAAGGCAGAGAAAATAGAACAAACGATCTTTGCAAACGATTTTTGCCTCTTATTAACTATTAACTATTAAAGAATAACAATAAAATCTCCGCGGTTTCCAGATGTGAATACCATATTCATGGTTTCTTAACTGAATAGATATGATGTGTATATTGCATTGCCTCCCAGAAAGGAATATGCTATGCCGCAAGATAGATTTATCAACCATTTGTTGTTGTTTTTTTTATATTTTATTTTAACTTCCTGTACAAAAAAATGTACTTTGGCGGCTAAAATCGTGCAAAAAAACCTTCATGCATCTCCTCAAACCTTATTCGGACTCCTGATCTGACCACATTCAAGTATTTATAATACTCGACCATGCTAAGTTTTCCTCTGATTTTATTTCCATTCGTTTAATTTTTTTACTGCTCTTACCTCACTTGTTCGTACAAAGTAAGCTAAGAGTGCAGATAGTAGGATAACGCAAAAATGTAGTAACTTCTTCTAACCCTTATCCACACCAATGGTGCATAGGGCACTGCGTCGTAATGGCGCAGTGTTATCTTGATCATCAACACATGAAGGAAAGGTGATCAGTCCTCCGCTTCAGGTACCAGTCCAGGGTTATATTAAATAAATATCAGAGTGAAAAAATCACTTTACTATTTATTTGACCCCCCCTGGGAATCGAACCCGGGATCTCCAGTACGGTAGCGAGCGTGCTTTCCATTACACTACGGAGGCGAACACTAGTACATGTAGTAACTAATTAAGTTTTATTTATTTTGAATGTGACAATGATGATGTTGAATATGTGATTTTAAGAAATAGTAGTACCTACTTACCAAGTAAAATTTACATTTTCTTTGTTTTAACCGGTAAATATTATCTTCCCACGGCAAAGAAATTCCACCAGAACCGGGTTGACTTATCACGACACAACCTGCTTATAAACTTTAACAAATTCGATTCATTGAATTGTATAATATATACGGGGATATATCAAAATCAATTACATTTGATGAATAATATCTATGAATTAATCAGACATGTTGTCACGGTGATGTGTCCACGGTGACATTCAATATGATCCTTACAGATGCAGAGTTTAGCATCATCTTTTGATGTCTTCGCAGAACTAAATCCTTGAATAAAAAAAATAAAATATGGTCCTGTAAGCAGGACAGGAAACGAATTTCAGAGAATACGCAGTAAATAACAACTAAATGGATCCAGCGACATATTAAATTTAATGGGAATAAAATTTCGCGAGAAAGCATTAAATATAAGTAATACCGAGTTTAAGTGAGAGTACGTGGACCTACAACTTAACTACAATATATATGCACACACATACACAATACACACTCGAACATATATAGAAAAATTAAATACTGTAAGTAATTTTCAAGAAGCGGGCATATTTGGTATTGTATTTATAGATTTGGCGATTAATTTTTAGAACTCCATTTTAATTTATATATTAAATGTTGAAATCAAACACTCCTTTTTTGAGTTTATCAAATTGTATTTTATTGTTAAAAACACATAAAAATAAATGTTGTGACAGTTGTTTCGTCTTTTCAGGGCATTTTCAAACGAATACTTAAAGACATTCGTTTAAATATAAATTATAAAAAGCAATACCAAATATTGATATTCGTTAGTGTAAATATTTGGTATTGCTTGCGTAAAAATATACCCATCAATAAATCTGATAAAAAGTTTAAGGTATTATTGGGTTTTACTTATATTTTATTTAAATAATGTGATGATATTGGATATAAAATAGTTTGCCAGAATCTTGGATTTCTGTGTTATTAAGTAGAGAAAGAAAAAAAATTAAAATATAAAAAATATGGTGGTAAATATAAAAAATATACTTTAATGCCTATATTTTCTTAATTTATACAATTCATTTAACGCAGTATATGATAATAAAGCTGTAATGTATTTTATCCAATCCATTGTATTGAGGAGAGATCCTAAAAATATAATTTTATTCTGGGGATAATTTAATATAACTTTGTTGAACATCACCATCTTACTGATATCGAATAATAACTTTTTGATATCACATTTTATAAATCATGAATGAACTTCCAAGTGAAATATTTGAATTTTCGTAAAGTAGATAGTTTTTAAGTATAAGTTATACTTAAAAACTATCTACTTTACGAAAATTAAAATATTTCACTTGGAAGTTCATTCATGATTTATAAAATGTGATATCAAAAAGTTAGTGCTTTTAATTTGATTACATAAGTATCTCAATACGTTAGCTGTACTTTTCAAAATCACTTCGTAAACGAGTGAAGACTTCTTAAAAAAAATGTTACGAGTGCTTCCTATTCTCGTTCAATATAATTTTATATTTTGTTCCTTCATCTTCTTGCCCTCAACCGCAAAAGTTGTGCATAGGGCACTGCATACTTTTATGCATGTTACATTGATCCCTATTTTCTTACTTCAGGTACCAGGTCCAATGCGATATTCAAAAAGATATTCACATATATTTTTTTTTTTTTAAATTATCCCACTGGGATTCGACCCCGGGACCTCTAGCTCGGCAACCAAATGCGTTAATCACATCTCTACGAAGGCGAATTTCGTATTTAGTTCACGTTAATTAAATTTACGCAATAAATTTTTAGCAAACACATCGTTAATTGCGAAATAAGGCCGCATATGAAGGCGTAATGTGGTCTAATTTTGAACAAATAAAATGCTAAATTATAACATTTGGAATTCGCATTTACAGTAATATATTATAATTACACACAACCATTATGCGTCACTCAGATCACCCACTTATCACCTTGGTATGTCTAAAACTAAGTATAATTAATTAGATTTAAGTTTTGTACTGACATTTATAATCAAATAACAACTATAGTTCTTTCAATATAATAGAATATACAGTATACCTCCCTATTACGTTGAGATAGCGGAGGAATATACGCGTTACCGGAGGGAACGTTATAGGGGATTAATGATTGAAATTGCAGTTTTTGCCTAGAATTTTCACTCATGAATTACATAAAATGATAGTAACTTTAAACATAAAGAGTAAATCCAACATTTTGAGTGTGTCCTAATACTTGATCACAAAATCTGGATTATCTCCAATTACAGGAGTTATTTCCATATTATTTTTTTAACGTCTCATCAAAGATGAAGAAGAATATGGAAGTCTGGGCATTTATGGATGATCACTTAAACCAGCCTATGACGGTCGTCAGCCCCGTAAATGCCCAGACTTCCATATTCTTCTTCATCTTTGATGAGATGTTAAAAAATAAGAGTAAATCCACTCACGAGTAGGCATAGGCTATGAAACTTAAAAAGTTGAAACCTGAGTAGGGTCATGATAAGCGGTGTTGCATAAGCCGTAGCTAGATTTCTAGAGTCACTTGGATGTTAGGTAATAATATTTTTTTAAATTACATTTTAACCAGCGAAAACGGCTGAAATGAGTCGTTATTACATTGAAATTCTTCAAACCCTCATCCGAACCCGATGGCGCATAGGGCACTGCATCATATAACGCAGTGTTATCTTGATCATTAACACATGAAGAAAAGGTGATCAGGTAAGGTACCAGTGCAGGGTAATATTGAATAAATATTAGAGTGAAAAAATCTTTTAGTTTTGTTAGGGAATCGAACCCGGGACCTCCAGTACGGTAGCCGAGTGTACTGACCATTACACTACGCAGGCGGACAATAAATAGCAAACAATAACTTTATAGTTTATGCACTTTATTTTATTTCTTCAGACCGGGTTTATTTTTTTTTAATATATTACTTGTATATCGGAATTTGATATTTTTTAGAATAAATATTATAAAAATATCTTTTATATTTTTTCTACTCCTTTTATTTACGAAATTTTCATTGGCAATAAATAGGAATTTCTATAAACTCTATAATTACTGTACTTTCTCTACGCCTTCGTTCGTTCAAGAAACGTCACTTTGACAGTCTTTGTTATTTGCAATGGAAAAAATATCGTTTTACGAAAATGTCAAACACACGCGATACTTGTGCGGAAAAATGCGACAGTTGATGATCCAATGCTGAATCGAGGTCGAGTTGCATTTTCGAAATGGTTTTCATTATTCGCTAACGTTTTTTAGGTAAAAAAAAAATGCATTATTAGGTAGGGATACGGCACCTATGACTAGATGTATGGATGTGAAGAGAACGAGGAGTGTATGCAGGACAGAAGAGTGTGGCGTTCCATCCTCTCTGCCTACCCCTGCGGGGAAACGGGGTGTTGGTAGTAATAGTAGTAGAAGTAGAAGAAGGTAGGTAACTATTGAATTTAGCCATATTTTGACTTATTGAATTTTAATCTTGTTTCCTAATTTTATTGTTTCATATTCATTTATATATTGTTTTGGTGTGTTGAGATGGTTTGGGCATGTGACTCGAATGAGCGAAGAAAGGATACTAAAACAAATTTATGATGCAAACGTGGTTTGTAATAGAAGCAGAAGAAGACCGAGGAAAATTTAGTATAATCAAGTATTTCAAATACTTGAAAGTGGTCAGGTACGAAATCGGAATAATCGGTGGATATGTATGAGGAATTGCACGAATGTGGAAGAGGCGAAAATCGTTAGCAAAGACAGAGTGGTTTGGCGATGTATTCCCTCTGCCCACCCCTGCGGTAAAATGGCGTGATGGTTACTTAGTAACTTTTAGATAATTTTCTAGTTATTTTTCCAATTTTACTTTTTGGGATGTTTTTTTTGAGGATGAAAGCAGACTGATTACCTGTACCAGTACCAACCCTACCTTACTAAGTAATAAGTAGTAAATACATTCATTCAAAACCAATATTACTCAAGTTATGGCCAAGATACCGCTTGAAATGTGTGAAAATGTGGTTAAAAATGACCTCAAAAGAATCGCATCCATGGAATCTTTCCAAAGTGCCATTTGAATGATATTGTTTTTCACACTAAATGGCAAAGTCCATACTTTGTAATGAAATAAAAAAATTATAAAAAATGTATAGCTGTGTGTGTTTTATTTAGCTTTTCTTTCGAAACCGAAAAATGAAAAACCCTGTAGCTTACCTTACTACCTACCTCTACTGCCTACCTTAATTAATTCTATGTGCACGCTACCGGCTAGGTCTAAGAAAAGAAAACTGAAGCATAAAACTAGTCTATGGGTCACTTGCTCGACCAAGTGACTCCCAATGGCCAGCGATAAGTGAATCACAACAAACTGAATTGAAGGTTGAGCTAGACCGGTTTGTATAACGAGTGAGACGAGATAGTACCTGCCATTGTATAGTACAATAGTAAAATACGTAAGCGCTACAAAAAGAGACAACACGTGATCGCTGGTGTAATATAGAGCAGTGTTCCGCAAACTTTTTCTGTTCAAGGTACACCTGCCAAATCAATAAATTTCAGAGGTACACCAAAGATTAAAACAAATTTTATTTAATATTAATTGATAATTAAAATTAATATTATGCGAAAACATTTTATTTATTGTTTTGGCATTAACTTTGTGGTAAGACATGTTACAATGATTAAAGAAAACACTTCGTTTTTTACCACTTGAGTTTTATTATAGACTACATGTTTCAGAAGTTAAACTTCCATCATTCAGGTCTGTATAATAATAATCTGTTATTATACAGACCTGAATGATGGAAGTTTAACTTCTGAAACATGTAGTCTATAATAAAACTCAAGTGGTAAAAAACGAAGTGTTTTCTTTAATCAATGCGAAAACATATTGCACAAAATCTAAGCTTGCTTAACAGAGCACAGGCGATACAATTTTGATAATAATAATAAAAATAATAATAAATCTTTATTCCAGCTTGACTAAGTGGTGGGTGCAATACTTAGTCAGCCATATATCGATCACTCCTTTCAAGAACGTCATGAATAAAAAAAATAGATTTTTCAGGAGAACGTTTATAAGTTTAAAAATATAATACAATGTATTAAAAATAAATATCAAGCCACTTATTGAAATTTTTACTATGCAACAGATCTTTTTAGGTAAAACCTGAAGGTTTTTTCTCCATTTGAAAAATATTTAGCATATTTAAAAAAAAAAAATGAACAATACCTTTTCTTCAAAATGCAAAAAAACACTTTTTGGCCTGTAGCGGGTAAATATTAAGTTAAAAATATGCCTATTTTGCTGGGATATAGTATATTTTCTGGGCATTCCGAAAACATGCACAACTGAAAATCGACGATTTTTTAATAATGACGTTCTTGAAAGGAGTGAGCGATATGTTTTACAACACATTTTTACATAATGAAATTAAAATTACAATAATTAACAAATAAAAAATAAAGACAAGAACGGCGAAAGAAAAAAATTTAAAAAAAAAGTAAAATTAAAAAAATATTATAATAAAGTGTAATGTGATAAGGCTGCTCTCATCTCTTCGTTGATCGTCCACAGGCTTTTTTTTTTTTAATAGCAGTTAGAGCCGAAAATCCCGATTTGCAAAAGAAAGTCGTGGCAAATGGTAAATTAATTGCAATAGCACGCTTTAAAAGCAGCGGATTTTTTTTATATGAAGCCAAAAATGGGTTTGCTCTGATTGGGAAAATTTCAGTTTTAATGTCCGATCAGTTTTAAGCTCCATGAATTATTTTTGTTCGTTTATCGGTAAGTGACTTATTATCGGTATTTTCCGCGGCACACTAACTAATCACCACGGTACACCAGTGTGCCCCGGCACACACTTTGCGGAACACTGCTATAGAGGTCGGACTCTTTATAGATTCATCTGTACTATTTTGATTTACAAAAATTGAGTGATATCAATTCGAACTTTTAAATAACAACCATATAGTTTTTTTGGCATCTGAGCAAAGATCAAGAAGAATATGGAAGTCTAGGCATTTATAGGGCTTATGATCTGTCACATTACACACGTGTGACATTGACCATTCTACCCATGATTGACAACCACACTACTCCATTTTTTTGGAACTCCTACATGTATCATTAATCTCATGACGCTCCTGTACACATGAATTCACAAGAGCCACCTATGTTAGATTAAGAAAGCAGCAGCATTATTTAGCAGAGACCCTTTTTGGACAAGTCATATACGTACACGCACTATGCACTGTTACAGAAGTACATATCGCTCACTCCTTTCAAGAACGTCATAAATCAAAATACTAGATTTTTCAGGAGAACGATTTTAAAGTTTAAAAATATAACACAATTTATTAAAAATAAATATCAACCCACTTATTGAACTTTTTACCGTGCAACAGATCTTTTTAGGTAAAACCTGAAAGTTTTTTCTACATTTGAAAAATATTTAATTTATTTATAAAAATAATTAAACAATACATTTTCTTCAAAATGCAAAAACAACATTTTCTGCCCTGTAGCGGGTAAATATTAAGTTAAAAATATGCCTCTTTTGCTGGAATATAGTACATTTTTTTGGGCATTCCGAATACATGCACAACTGAAAATTGACGATTTTTGATTTATGACGTTCTTGAAAGGAGTGAGCGATATGAGTGTTAGATAAGTTAGTATATACCTAGTACATAAGTAAACTTATATCCTTTGTAAACTCACAAGTTAAATCGATTTTTTAAATAACAACTATTTATATAGTTTTTTTAACATCTTAACACAGATGAAGAAGAATATGGAAGTCTTCCAGGGCTTCCGTAAATGCCCAGGCGTAAATGACCGTCACAGGCTTTGTTTAGTGATCACTTTGCACACGTGTAACATTCAACAATTCTACTCGTGATTTTTAACCACAAAAAGCGTGGCTGGGTAAATAATAATAATATTAATGTAATGTGTACCATTCAACTTGTTAATTTAGAACGAGATAGTGAACACCGGAACAAACAATTATTATTATTATATAGTCTTTACACAAATATTTTTGGTAGTAACAGTTTTTTTTACGTAACGCTAACACAGGAAGTTGGGCCATTACTAAAACGGATGTGTTGTATATTCATAAGTCGTGTTTTATTTACATCTTTATATTTCTTTTCATTTCTTCTCTCTGATTATACCTGTTAAACTTTTCTCTGTAAATTAATCGTTAAATTATTGTTTTCATTAATTACTAAATGTATCCAGCCACGTCTTGCTGTAGTTAAAGTCTGGTTTAATGGTAATGAAAGAAAATAGTGACCACACATTTTTAATATGTGAAGTTTCACAATGTTTGTGAAGCATTAAAAATGTTTAAAATTTATGAACAACAAAAGGATAATCTATGAACAAACCAGAAGTGTCGGGTTGTAGTCCCGTGGTTAGTGTCGCGGACTCTTGAGTCAGAGTTTCTCGGTTCGAATCCACTCTACCACAATTTGATACCTATTTATAATAATGAGCTGCTTAGGCTCACAGAAATAGTATAAAATTGAAGTATTTTTGTAAATAATAAAAACACAAATAATTCTCTTAAAAAAAAATTTATAACGTTTGTCAAGAAGCACGGTATCCGCTTCGAGCGATGCTTATTATTGCGTGCATTACTGTTATGTTCAACAGATGACGTTGCCATTACGGTATAATTTTTTTTTTAAATAAACACGTTTTTACCTGCTACGGGTAAAGATACCTGTCACCTGTTACATTTTTTTAACAGATATATAAAAATACGTGCATAGTCAAATACAACATTGCGTAAAAAAATTCAAAGCAATCGGTTAGTAACTTGAGGAGATTTTAGATTTTGAACCAACGGACATTTAATTTTTTTATTTTGTATTTTAAAAGCATAACAGAGTTGAAAGAAAATCAATTTGCGATTTATCAAATAGTCGGCCTTAAATAATCATTTATTTGTTTAAAGAAACAATAACACGCCAAAATAATGGCCACCGTTTAGCGAACGTAAATGAACATACATGTAAGAGCAAACACAACACACACACATAATAAATAAACACTTCGACAGTTAGCCGAGGTAATTTATAAAGAATGTTAATTTAACGTTAATCATTTTGCGATTTACTTTGTCAATTGTGTCGATTCAAATGGATGTTTTGAAACACATTTTTTGCACAATCATCGTATTAAATCCTAAATTGTTTTATTTTATAATTTATATTTGAAGACTAACTTTGTGATTTTTCAATTTATAATTAAAATGTAACTTTGTTTTAAAATCACTATAGTGATATTTAAACAAAGTTACATTTTAATTAAATTATTTGATTTGTTTTAGTTTAAGCAATTTAGAAAACACGGTCTTCTGGCTACTCTAATACGGCATAGGTAATGATTTTTGCTATTATATTTTTTATGATTTGTTTTAGTTTTAAAAATTTAGAAAACGCGGTCTTTTGACTTTTTTTTTTTTTTTCAAATAATGATTAATTTTAGATTTAGCAATTTAGAAAACACATTATTTTGGCTACTCTAATACAGTGTTGTGACTTGTGCTATTAATTTTTGATTAAATAATGATTAGTTTTAAGTTTTATCAATTTAGAAAACTCGTTCTTCTGGGAACTTTAATGGGGCGTAATGATTTTAGCTTTTATATATATTTTTTCAAATAATGATTTGTTTCAGTTTTAAAAATTTTCAAAACGCGTCATTTTGGCTACTACCTATGGTATGGTCGTTTGACTTGTGCAATTTTTTTTAATAATGTTTTTTTTTTTAGTTTTGACAATTTAGAAAAAGCGGCCTTTTGGCTACTCCGATGCTATATGGCTTGTGCTATTTTTTAAAAATAATGTTTTTTTTAGTTTTAGTAGCTTAGAAAAAGCAGCCTTTTAGCTATTTCGGTATGGTCTTTTGATTTGTGCTATTTTTAAATGATGATGTGTTTTAGTTTTAACAATTTAGAAATATTAAATATTAAAATACTACTTCCGAATGCTTTTGTTCCTAAAACTTAAAAAGTAGTCCATAGATTGACTCGATTTTTCAACCTTATGTTGAATCTTACAAATGTACGTGGCCTTTAAAAATTAAAAGGTCTCCCAGCCCTGTTGGAACCATCTCATATTCACCTTAATGGTGCCCTATGGACCTGGATTAGATTATGCCTCCTACAGAAAGGATTCTATATCCGGAAATATTTTTATCCGGTGTGATATGAGATAGCGAGAATTGAAAGAACAAAAATAGGTTTATAATTATTTTTTTGTTAAATACCACTTTTTTCATACTTTTTTTCCAACCGACAAGCGCCTTGTCATCTTCAAAGATGGATATGTACTGAAGATGACAAGTTGCTTGTCAAAATAAGTTGGAAAAATTACCAAATATAAAGTAGTTAAAAACAAAGGTTGAGTTTTATTTTATTTATAAAATTTTCCACAAATTTTCAGAAAAAAACATTTAATGAACGTCAAAGAGGCTTTATATTTTTTAAACTGATATTTAATTAAAATTTCTAGAATATCAAATGCTAGTTCCGTATTCAGATTTCCGTGATAAATAACATCAAATATGTGTCATTTCCGTTCCGAATTCAATCTTCAGAAAATTGCGCTATCGGAATATGAAATATTTCAAATCCGGAAAAACACCGGTTCCATATAAAAAAGTGTGTATTGTAGATAAATACGATGTTCCTACCTACATATGGTAAAACATGGGCGCGTTTAATATAGTTCTTAAGTACATAGAAGAGACACTATTTGGTAATGTAAAAAACAGAATACTGTACAGAAGTCTGGGAATATCGTAAGCCTATTTACGGTGAAAGATTAAGATTAATGTTAGGTACCTACTTACGATTCAGGGAAGACTTCATAGTACTTAATGTGAAAAAAACTATAGTACAACGAACATTATATATTTTTTCAACGTATTAGAGGAATTTTTAAAATAAATCAAATATTCTATTCTTCTTCTTTTGATTGGTGTGGGCCATGTGGCCTGTTTTGAAGAGCATTTTTCATGGCAATCGGTTGAATAGTACATAAGTCTTCTTCTTTTTCTTCTGCTTGGTGTAGGTCTTGTAGCCTGTTTTTAACTGTGCTAAAAACTTCCGCGTGCACTGGTGATATGTATTTTGTACACCATATGAAAATGTGATGAAAAATGTAAATATTCCTAAATGTAGCTTTGATTGAGCATATTTGATGTTGAAATACATCAATTTTGTAATGTTGGCTCTCGTAAATACCTAAAATAGAAGAAAAAAATACATCGCAATTGCCGCCGTAGCTAGCGCAGCGACACGACCACCCTAAACGACGACTTGTGCGCTACTAAAATGAGATTGTCGTAAACAGTATGAAGCCGTGTGCGCTTGTTCGTAAAGCGCGGCACGCACGGATACTCTGAGAAACGTTTGTGGATTGGTGATTTTATCACAGATTTTTTTTACAATTTATTTATTTCCGTCGCTGCAAATGAATAACTTTATATTATAATATTTTTATGTAAGACGTAAAAAATTCTGAGCCCGTATCTATTATAATTTATATTGATATAGAAAAATACTCTTAGAGCATTTGCTGTAAACAGACAACACTTCCAATCTGGATGTTTCACTTAAACAAGTCACTGTCAAGAACTCTATTGAATGGATTTCTCAAAGCTGGAATGAAGTAACAACATCAACAATATCACATTGTTTTGCAAAAGCTGGAATTCAAGAAATGTCTTCAGAGTCAAGTGCTAACGATAGTCATGTTGATGAACAAGAATTACAGACTTTAAACTCTGTCCGCCATCAGTTGTGCAAGTACCAAGTGGAAAACGTAAAACAAATTGAAATTTTTTTTCAAAGAAACAATAAATATTTTCATTTAAATTTAATAAAAAATTTACTTGTATTGGCATAAAAAAAAAATTCTATAATTTTTTATTTACCTGTTAAATTGAACACCTCCTTACATTGAACGTTTTTTTCAGTGCACTAGTGGTGTTCAATCTAACAGGTTTCACTGTATTCTCATTTTTAAAGTCAGGTTGTAGTAAATACATATCACCGGGAGGGATTAGCCTCCTGCGATGTCGATAGAGGATAAACATACAAATATTAATTTTTACAAATACAGAAGATTATTACAATATATGCTGATGCATAATTTCAAAGTATATTTTCAAGCCAGACATTGAAAGAGGTACACTCTAGTTAAAGGTATATTTACACTGTGTCAAAGAGAGTCACACTTGTGGTACGCATTAATTTTTTGATTTACGGCCTGTAATTTTATATTAGGTTTCATCACATTGTACACAATCTTTCGCAAAATAACTAAACACAATTGCAAAATGCCTTATGTACATAATATTGTCGCCCATTATCTTGTTTGTTCAGTGTACATAGTTCGAAGTGGCGTTGTAGCGCGTCCACATTTGTACAGGTGGAGATGTCTTGTGCATGTGTATACGGGTTAATAACGTGTGGCCGCGTGTACAAATGTACTGCTTTATGCATTACAAATTAAGGATTTCGTTATTTCATTGAAATTTATGACGCAACACGAGATGGATTCTTACACATCACATATGAGTACTATACAATACTGTAACTGTGCATTTTTTTAATTACCTAATTTCTAAATGACTGAAATCAAGCTACGGCTAATGCAACACCGCTTATTGAAAATAGAATAAAATAACAACTATATATATATATATATATATATATATATATATATATATATATATATATATATATATATATATATATATATATATATATATATATATATATATATATATATATATATATATATATATATATATATATATATATATATATATATATATATATATATATATATACATAAAGAGGCACACTCTAGTTAAAGGTATATTTACACTGTGTCAAAGAGAGTCACACTTGTGGTACGCATTAATTTTTTGATTTACGGCCTGTAATTTTATATTAGGTTTCATCACATTGTAACAGTGCATTTTTTTTAATTACCTAATTTCTAAATGACTGAAATCAAGCTACGGCTAATGCAACACCACTTATCAAAAATAGAATAAAATAACAACTTTATAAATATATATATATATATATATATATATATATATATATATATATATATATATATATATATATATATATATATATATATATATATATATATATATATATATATGTATATATATATATTTATATATATATATATATATATATATATATATATGTATGTATATATATATATTTATATATATATATATATATATATATATATATATATATATATATATATATATATATATATATATATATATATATATATATATATATATATATATATATATATATATATATATATATATATATATATATATATATATATATATATATATATATATATATATATATATATATATGTATATATATATATTTTTTTTTTCCACATTTATTTTATTTGGTCAGTGACAGGGTTTCGTCATTACCGACATCATCGGACTAGTAAGAGGCTTTTTTAAATTACTTACGTCCAAGTAACTCTTCAAATCTAGCTACGGCTTATGCAACACCGCTTATCATGGCGCTACTTAGGTTTCAACTTTATAAGTTTTATAGTCTATGCCTACTCGTGAGTAGATTTAGTCTTCATGTTTAAACTTACTATTGGGTTGATGCAAAAGTTTTGACCGTTTTTTACATATTTTTTTTTTAAATTTTTTTTCTTGTGTATTATTTATTTAATAAATTATATAATTTTCATCAGTTCTTATAACCTTCTCCCATCTTTCTATCAACTTATAAATACCAGTAGTATAAAATTCCGTGGATTTTAATGCGAAAAATGAAGTAAGGGATGTTTTTACCTGCTCTATTGAATAATTTTTTTCATCATTTAAATTTTTTTGCAGTGATCGGAATAAATAAAAATCAGAAAGAGCAAGATCTGGAAAATACAGTGGATGCTTGATAACATCCCAATTTCACTCATTTAGCTTGTGTTGGGTCATCATAGCCACATGTGGTCGCGCGTTGTCGAGATGAAACACTGCCCCTTTTCTGTTTACCAATTCTGGTCTATCCTTTTGAAGGACCATGTTCAATTTGGATAATTGCTGACAATATCGTTCTGCTGTACTTGTCTTTTTCGTGTTCCAAGAGTTCAAAATACACAATACCCTTATTATTCCACCAAACACAAAGTATGACTTTTTTATGGATTTCGGCCTTCGAAGTTGTTAATGGGGCTTGTCCAGGTATAGTCCGATGTCTTTTTCTTGTCACGTTGTTGTACACGACCCATTTCTCATCTCCCGTCACCAAACGATGCAAAAAAGGTTCATGTTTTTGTCTCGCACTCAAAGCAACGCGCGTTGAAACACGATCCAATAAATTGGCAGGCGACAATTGATGAGGTATCCAAACGTCGTACCGCGAAACCATTTCCATACGCTTCAAATGTCTTAATGCGATTGTTTGGTTGACTCCCATCATTGACACAATCTCCCTGATGGTTAGACGTGGGTTGGTGTCAATTATGACTTTTAATTCGTCGTCATCAGACTTCAATGGCCGCCCGGTACGTGGTTTATCAATGAGTGAAAAATCTCCAGATCGGAATTTCGCAAACCATCTTCGTACCTGTCGAACTTTGATGACATCTGCTCTATACACTTCACAAATGTTTTTGGTTGCCACACTCGCGGTATTGTCTTTACGGAATTCATAAAGTAAACAATGACGTAAATGCACTTTATCGAACGACATTTTGAAAAAATACAAGGGGTTATTACTGTACTCTGGCCAGGCCAAAACTGAATAGAAAGTAGAGGGAAAGCATCCTTTATACAATGGAATCATAAAAAAAGAAGATACTATTCATAATTTATGAAAAAAAAAAAATTTACCTGGGATCATAAAAAACGGTCATTACTTTTGCATCAACCCAATATAATTTCTTGCAACGGATAAATGTCACGATGTGTGATTATTGGCTAGTAAATTAATATGAAAAATCACAATAAAATTATTATAGACATAAAAAAATAGAGTCGCCAATAATTTAGCAATGTCACCAATATTAAAATACGTCCATAGTTTGACTAACAAAAACAGCGTTTTTACGAAGGCGAATTTTGCAAAAGAAAATGATGAATGAAAACATTAATTTACAACAATTAGAGTAGGTATGTCCAAATACTGGATTATCTCCAATTACAAATGTAATTTAAGATAATCCAGTTGTAATTAACAGGAAAAATAATGTAAATAAATTATCTGGTCAAATTATAAGCTTAAATAATAAAAATGAAAATTATGTTTTCTGGCGTTTCTCATGTGTGTAATTATAATCCAGAATTCGGACCTCACACACAAATAAAAGAGTTTCTGCTAATAATAAAGCTTCTTTTCATCTCACCAATAGATGTATCTAGTAAAGTTCTAGTGATTCAAGAACAATGTTTCAAAATTGGTTTATATATACATATATATAGAACTTCCAAGAATTTGAGTAGTATGGTTGTCAATAATGGGTAGAATTAGTGAATGTTACACGTGTGTAAAGTGATCACTAAAACCAGCCTATGACAGTCGTTAGCCCTGTAAATACTCAGACTTCCAATTCTTCTCAATATTTGCTGAGATGTCAAAAAATAATGAAAACATTGATTATATCGGCTATTATAAACACAAAATGAGTCTTACACAATAGTTTATAGATTGAGTATGTTAAATTAGATATTCCTCCCGCATGATAAAACTACCATTATACAGTTCAATGATTCTAAGTTACCATATGAAGTTACTTAGGTGTATGATTTTAGTTCTGTGATTTGAGTTTACATAGGATATGAGTTTACTTACATATGTAACTACTAGGTATAGACTAACTTACCTTGCACTCATATCGCTCACTCCTTTCAACAACGTCAAATATAAAAAAAACTTGATTTTTCAGAAGATCGTTTTTAATGTTTAAAAATATAATAAAGTATATTAAAAATAAATATCAAGTCACGTATTAAACTTTTTACTTTGCAACAGATCTTTTTATGTAATAAAACCTGAATGTTTTTTCTCCATTTGAAAAATATTTGGTATATTTAAAAAAATGATTAAACAATACCTTTTCTTCAAAATGCAAAAACAATACTTTCTGCAAAAATGAGTATTTTTCATAAAATCGCTAAATTCCAAATATTTAAAAAAAACTATCAATATTCGGCCATTCATCGTTTTACTTAAATTCCTTGCATTTGCGTACCCCTATCTCGTCCTGGAACATATCAAGTTACCAATAACCCTGCATAGTAATTTCTTTTGAAAATAAATTAATCAAAAATATATTAGAACAAAGATAAGTATTGCGTATGTAGCTATTACGTTCAACAGACGGCGCTGCCATTGCAGTACAAAATCTGTCTAAAAAACATGTTTTTACTCGTCATAGGTGTCTATAAAAACAAGCGCTTATTCGGATGCAAATTTCATAGCAATCGGTGAATAACTTTAGACTATTTAAGAATTTGAACTAACGAACATTTATGAATGTATATATTCATTTATAGATAAAAATACAAGTCTTCGAATGCAATGGTGCGGCAAATTTCATGGCAATCGGTAAATATCTAAGGATATAAGGTTGTTAACAAACATTTTGACATGACATTTTTTTTAAATAAAAAGATTAATATTTGTGTTTTTATTATTTACAAGTCCGCCTCCGTAGTGTAATGGTCAGCATGCTCGGCTACTGTTCTGGAGGTCCCGGGTTCGATTCCCAGGGGGGTCAAATAAATATAAGTGATTTTTTCACTCGAATATTTATTCCATATTACCCTGGACTGGTACCTGAAGCGGAGGTCTGATCACCTTTCCTTCATGTGTTAACGATCAAGATAACACTGCGTTTGTATGACGCAGTGCCCTATGCACCGTTGGGGTGCGGTAAGGGTTTATTATTATTATTATTATTTACAAAAATACTTAAATTTCGTAGTTTTTCTATGAGAAGAAATAGATAAGAATAGGTATCAAATTGTGGTAGAGTGGGTTCGAACCCTGAAACTCTTGAAACTCTTGAGAGTCCGCGACACTAACCACGGGACCACTACCCGTCACAAATAGTAGAAAAAAATAATTATGTAGATAATTAATCAAGGTTTTAAAAAAATACAGTCTCAGTTGCTCTTAAATTGATCTTGACATTTGATGCCCCGTTGTTAATTTAAAATTATGCATACTTTACTGGAAAGATCAAAAACGTGATATTTAATGATAACGTTGTGAGAAAAACGCCGGAGAAAGGAAGATGCAGTTAGAATTAACCTTTAAATAATTGGTTTATTGTACCGTTCTATGTTGGCCAATACACGGAAAGCGTCAAAAATGAATTAAGGCTGAGATCTCAATCGTACAAATTCAGAACGATACCGGCCGCGCGAGTAACCAGACGCACTTTTTTTTGTTTTTTTTTTTAAATTTGCATTGATTTTTTTAAACTCCTTACTTTAAATTACTATTTTTCAGCTCAAAACAATAAATATATATGTCAAAGAAAAACTTATTGTTTCAATTAAAAAAAGGCGCTTTAAAAAAATTATTTCGTTAAATGTTACCTAGGTTTAAGGCCTTACTCGCAATAATAGAATTCAGTAAGCATCAAGCAGCGCGAGAAACCAGACATCATTTCATGCCCGTTTTTTTTAGAATATACATGTATTGGTGTTACTGCTAACGGTACTGGAACACTTGTTATGAGGAAGACGGAAACGCGCAAATGGAGACAATAGTTTATTTATAAAAAATTACAAAATTATCAAGTTGAGAAGAGCAAAGTGACACAAATATATCAAAAATTACAAAACACAAGGGCGAGAAGAACAAAGCGACACAATATAAAAACAGAGCGAGTGCGGCGTATACACGTTTTGAATATTATTTAATCTGAGCACACAAAAATTAGTCCGCCACCCCTTATGTATGATTTTAAAGGCGTTACATGTGGTGGGGACTATATTATAAACAAAATAAAAGTCGATGAACTGCGTCTCTTTGTTCTTCTCGCGTACATTTATGAATACTATTTTAATACATAAATTATTCTGAAAAATACACAGATTTTGGTCGAAACAATTGGCTTATTTGTTTGTTTTTTAAAATATATTAAAAAAAAAGATTTTTTATATTTTTTCAACTCCTTGCCTTTCTTTTCAAAACTGTATATTTATTTCAAAGAAAATCTTGTTTTTTCAATACAAAAACGGCGTTTTAAGAGAAAAGTTCAATTACGTCAAATGTTTCCTAGGTTTAAAGAAAATTAAGTTACGATCTAACGTATGTTGGGCTTTAATGGATCGGTGTACATAATCGCATATACATATTAGAATCTGACTTGCCTGCCGCCTGATATTTGTGATCGTAACCATAAATTATATTTCCACCGTGCAAGTTTTGATCGATCGTTATTTATGATTATTTTACACAAGTTTTCAATCCAATTGTTCAAACATTAACAACAAACTACGCTACACGTCTGGAGATTTACGACGTTTTTGAACATAGTAGAATTCCGCTATTCGTCCGCCTTTATATTCGTACAACAGGCCATTCGCTCGATTTTTATTATTATTTAAAAGCTGTTGTTAGTTTGAGTATGTGGTATCGACCTATCGTCGCACAATGATCAGGTTATGAACATATGCAGGGGTGGCATATCGCTCACTCCTTTCAACAACGTCATAAATCAAAAAACTTGATTTTTCAGGAGATCGTTTTTAAAGTTAAAAAATAAATATCAAGCCACTTATTGAACATTTTACTGTGCATCAGATCTTTTTAGGTAAAACCTGAATGTTTTTTCTCCATTTGAAAAATATTTAGCATATTAAAAAAAAACATAATTAAACATTACCTTTGCTTCAAAATACAAAAACAACACTTTCTGCCCTGTAGCGGGTAAATATTAAGTTAAAAATATGCCGCTTTTGCTGGGATATAGTAGATTTTCTGGGCATTCCAAAAACATGCACAACTGAAAATTAACGTTTTTTTATATATGACGTTGTTGAATGGAGTGATCGATATGTTCATAACCTGATCATTGTTCGACGATAGGTTGACACCACATACTCATCCATATAGGCAGAAAAGCAGTGTCTAACTCACCCGCGTGACATATAAAAACGCGACCAGTACCTAATTACCCTTGTCCGCCTCCGTAGTGTAATGGTCAGCATGCTCAGCTACCGTTTTGGAGGTCCCGGGTTCGATTCCGAGGGAGAGGTCACATAAATATAATTATTTTTCACTTTAATATTTATTCAATATTACCCTGGAGTGGAACTGTAGCGAAGCTTCGCTAATAATTATACAGTTTTGTAAAATGGTTTGTTTGCTATTGGAATAAATTTTTTTTTTCAAAATATAAGCCATCAAAAAAAATAATAAAGTTCCGCTAGATTGCCAATATAACGCACTGTGCGAAGGGCTGATAACCTTTCCTTCATGTGTTAACGATCAAGATAACACTGCGGTTATATGATGCGGTCTTCTATAAACCATTGGGTTGCGGAAAAGGATTGAAAAAGAAGAAGAAGATCTACCCTAGCTTACAAAGTAGCACCTAGCTTACCTTTCTACCTACCTCTACTGCGTACACCAATAAAATCTTTGTGCACGTCACTGTACATATGTAGGTGGCACCTACCTGCACAGTGTATTAATATATTTATTTTGATTTCATCGTACACGAAAATTACATTTTGACTGCGAAATTGCCGTCACGGGTTCGATTCCCCCCAAGTGAAAATATATAATTTTTTATATGTTCAATTGGTCTGGGTGTTTGTGATGTATTTTTCACGTTTACATTCTTATTGTCATACCTGCAGACAAGCCTCTTAAAAATATAGGCTTTGCAGGTTATACCTTAAAAAATAATAATAGTAATAATGTGCTCTCACTTAACTTTTTTTATTATTACATAAAACGATATGAAAGAAAATTGTTTTTGACATACAATCGAATACACCATGGCTGAAAGATGCGATCTATTTCAGATCTACCCACACCCAATGTCTATTTATAAATATCTCTTTTATATTTATTTTCAACTTTTAAACCTTATGAATACTTAAACAACTTTTTTTGCATATTTATCAAAGTTCTTTTGGCCAATGGAGGTGTGAGTTAGGTTTTGTTTGATATGTAGCTGCGTTTGTATTTTGTAGTTCTATGTAAGTTACCATAATGTGGTGATATGAGTATTTAATATTCATTTCTTAATTATATTATTTATATTCAAAGCATTTACTTTGTGGTCAAACATTTTAATTGATATTAGTAATGTTAGTAAATAACCACTCACCGACTACTTCTGTCTACCGGTTTCGAGACGTACCCGTCTCTTCGTCAGGACATACACTACAATTTAACAATCATGCGAACAACACTATACCACACCCACTTAGTACTATTCACATACACTATCACTACACATGCAAAACATGCAGAGCGAGTTGTTAGTCCCACCATGCGTTTCCCAAAAGCATGGTGGGACTAACAACTCGCTCTGCATGTTTTGCATGTGTAGTGATAGTGTATGTGAATAGTACTAAGTGGGTGTGGTGTAGTGTTGTTCGCATGATTGTTAAATTGTAGTGTATGTCCTGACGAAGAGACGGGTACGTCTCGAAACCGGTAGACAGAAGTAGTCGGTGAGTGGTTATTTACTAACATTACTAATATCATTTCTTAATTCTTCTTATAACCCGTATATTCACTTGTTTTTTTTTTTGTTTTAAATACTTGAATGTTTTCATTTGTTTCCAACATTTTTTCATTATAACCTAATCGATTTCAACGTTAGCATTTTACTCGTTAATATTTTAAATCACATTGTTGTTAAATAAACTTTTTTTTAAATATTTTCATTACTCCTAAAGCATTATGAAATAAAACGTATTAGACATGTGTACTTTTTATTTGATTTATTCATTTGACTAGACAGAAGAGTCACAGTAAAGCGTGTCCATTACAGCTTTACAAATATTTCATTAATATTTATCTGGGACTTTAAGCGAGATTTTTCAATTTGCGATTTTTCAAATCGAAAATTTGATTCAGCATTCGTTCAGTCTGTTGGAACGATATTTCCGAATATCGGGGATCTATCGTATTTCGTGTGTGTAGGACGTGTGTACAACACTGTGTAGGCACCTCGCATAGAAACGAACATCGCAATTATTGTTACAGCAATGTGTGTCTTTTACACTATAGCGATACAGTGACGACATTCGCGTATCTCCATACAACGAGTATATTTTGTTGCTTTGCTAATTATTTAACAATGCATGTTTGTAGCACTTTGAAATTGCGAACATGAGCAGCGTTGGAATTTTGTCTGTGCGCGTTGTGAATTCTTAATTTAGAACTAACGCGACCTTTGTCATATCGCTCACTCCTTTCAAGAACGTCGTAAATCAAAAATCGTCGATTTTCAGTTCTGCATGTTTTCGGAATGTCCAGAAAATGTACTATATCCCA